>NW_004524751.1:4381404-4388801 GCF_000260255.1 Octodon degus
GACTGCAGTCTTTCTGTTTACTAAAGGAAAATCCCAGAGTCCCTACCTCATATTCCACCCTTCCTGTTAACCTCCCCAAAGCTGCAGGTGCACTGCAAGATGCTTGCTCTCTTCTTCCTCCTGCTTCGCTTAGGCTGAGTTCACCATGTTCAGATGTGAAGAACAAATGAAATGACTAACACCAGAGCTCAGGGTGGCCAGAATCTGCGATATGGACCAGAAAGTCCTGCAAAGAAGAAACAGAAGAATGAGAGAATGACACCTTTTAAAATGTTACTTTAAAATCTGACGATAACCTCTCACTCCTGACACATTCTTAGAATCTCAAATATTACCTCTGAAATAAAGGTTTCAACAGAAAATACTCCATTTTATAATTTAGCCCATTTCATATAAAACTGCAGAATAAAAATTAGATTGAATTGCATGTTAATTACAGAACAAAGCCAGGAGTATCTTCAAATGCAAATAAAAACAAGTGCATAGAAAGTGAAAAATCCCTTAAAGTCTAAGGTGTTATTTTTTAAAAAATTCTTCTATTTGTATATTTATGTATTTGGTACAGGATGTCACTATGCTGCTCAGACTAGTAGTGTCATCCTGTCTGAGCCTCCCCAGCGCTGGGATTAGAGGTTTGTGTCACCACACCCGGTTTGGTTCAGTAGCCGGCACCTCGCGTCCAGGGGTCCAGGGAGGTGTGGCACGCAGTACTTACACTCAAGATGCAGGCCCTTAGGGCCCAGAGACAGGTCCCTAGCACGGTCTAAGGTACTTTTACAGGAAAAAATAACTTCAATCACATCTATCCTTATTAGTTATTCTCTATCCATATTATATTATATTTGTCATTGTTAGTTTACAGAAATGTTCTGTAGTACTTCAAAATTTTTTTAAATTTTTTTCTACTAAATATGGACACATACTTCCCTTGTTGATATTTTCTTCACTTTTCTGAATATTTGACTTTCCAAATAACATAAAGATTCAACTAGATATATTCAATTAATCTGACACACATATATTAATTTTAAATTTTTTAAACATTCTAAGCTTGCCATATTTGTGAAGACTTTCTTTCATGTATTGCATCCTATTTTAATATGGATGCTATCAACAATTCTCAGAATAAATTAATTTGTATTTTTAAACTTTTTATTTTAAAAATCACTTATATTTTCCTCACTATGAGCTTTACTTTTTCACATTCATTTATTTATTTTACAGTTATTTTACTTCTTCACAACTATATCTCACCTTAAATATGTGGTGCATCTTTAACATTAGCTGGCATTTCTGAGTGAAAGTGTGGATTATCTTACAGATATGTCTAAAAATGAGATCCATACACAACATTTCATTATGTAAGTGCATTGAGAAGGTAGGGTCAGGCAAATGGTTGAGTTTTACATCTGAAAAATAGAGGAAGCTTCTCTTGAAATTGAACCCACCTATTTTTTTTAATTTCTAACATAACTTTGGTCATTTCATCTGTACCTACTGTAAAGGGCCAAAATTCCTCTTCTCTCTTCTCAGTTCCAATACTTTGGCATATTTAATTGCATCATTTGAAACTTTTTCACTTTAGTAAGAATTTAACACCTTCACCACTAGGCATCCATGCGCAGAGAGAATTTAAGTGACCTGTGGATCCAATTTTTCCACAGGCTATTAATTAATTACCCATTCCTTCCTTCTATACTTGATTATAGTATATTAATCTTTTCTGTAACTCGTTTGTATTGTTTAAGACTACTACTTACTCTATACTGTCTTTATCATTCCAAGTCTTCTCTTGAAATGAGAGGACAAATTCTTAGTTGTTAAAGACTGTCTAATGAAAAAATTATGATTCAATAATGTATATGTTTTTGAAAAGTCAGCATGAATTAACAGAGTCTCTGGCTCAATGTCAGAGAATCTTCTGAAACTTCTCTCAGGTTCATCTTTACATCCTTTTATAAAGCAGTTTTGGAAAATACCCCCACTATTAAATTGCAGTTTCCCCAGCATGCTGATCATTGCTGTCCCCCCACCCCTCAATACCTGAACAGTCCTCCTTTGAACTTTTTATCTTAGTACTCTTTCCATCATCTGCCTAGCTTTAAAACCAATGCTCTAAATAGTGATTGCTGTGTTGTTTTACGTATAGAACTTAGATTCCATAAAATTTTACTCAAATCTGTTCTCCAAATTTTGTGTACATTCTTGAATAATATCAGATCAAAGAAAAAGATCATTACAAGCCATTTAAAATCATAAATGGTCTGAGAAAGAATGCATTTTATATTGGAAAATGAGTTAGTACTTTAGATCCATATAAAGTATTATTTTGAATTTTAGTGTTAGATTGGAAAGAAAATAATGGATCTCTTTAAATAGGAAAACATGTAAAGTGAATAAAATAAATACTCACTAGATTAAGTAAAAAATATTTAGTTTACATTCCTTCAATAGATAAAGGGGAATATTTTCCAATGTTTACAAGTTTTACTAATCCATTATTTCCATTCCAATTAATAACATATATGGTTATATTTTAAGAAAAAATATATAGTCCTATAACTTTTCAATTTTTATTGTATAGTATTCTAATCAAACATGTAAAAAGTTGGTGGCATCCACTAATTATACAGACAGGAAAACATTTATATTGCAGTACAAATTCATTTGTTTGAAACAATACTTCGTTTTGTCATATATTTTATGAATTATATAATGCAAATACAAACTATAAAAGGATTTCTGATAAATCAGGTCATTTCTTTTTATTAGATTTTTAACCTATAGTTATTCTGATAAAGTAGTTTTATTTAGACAACATCCTAGATCATGTGCTAACATCAAAATCCTGATTAAATGTAATTTGTGGAATGGAATAATTTCTTGCACACAAAAATATTCTCATGTCTTATTCTACTAAGCAACTGTGCATGTATACGTGTTAACTTGTCAGTGTACTTGAAGTCTGTTAACCTTAACAGGCGCTGATTGGAGCAGTCATAGTGAATAACGTAAGAATGGTGCCACTGAGACTCAGTTATGAGGCAGAATGCAGCTCAGTCTTGGTGGTTGCTGTGTAGCTGAACTTTTTTTTTCACCTTTCTTAGAAAGTTCTATATCTCAGGCTGTTATTTTTATCCAGATACATAAAGAAATTTAGTTAACTACAACAACTGTGAATTTAATCCAAGATTCTATTTTATTTTCATAAAATAATTATTTTTTATTTTCTTAAAATATCACATGGAAGCTGACTAATATTTTCTCACTATAACAATTCTAGCAACTCCACTATCATCTATCACACACACACACACACACACACACACACACACACACACACACACTGTTAGAATAATGTGAAAAGTTACTATGGCTGTTCACTGACAATAAATTGCGACCCAAAGTTGTACCATGGTGAAAGTTCTGTCATAACTGTTTTTTAGTATCTGGTTTGCTTCTGTGTTATTTCAATCAAAAAGATTCCAGGTCTGTTGTTTTTATACTGTTCAAAAATTCAGTGGAAAAGCAGACATAATAATGAGAACAGATTTAAAATCAATAAGATTCAAAGATGTGCTTTTGTCATACATTTGGAAGATATTCTAAGAATAACAGATCATTGTAAAGAAGACTAGAGTGAAAACAATTGAAGCACAAAGTATTAGTAAACAATAATGAAGGGTTTAATTTATTTCAAATTTGTCATCACTGATTTGCAAATCAGGAAAATATCTAATCATATTTCAATATGCTGTATTGAATTGACACAGAAGGTATTGAAGATAGATGATTCTGAGTTTTGCATCAGTAAGAATCATGTCAATTTCTATTACTGAAATAGTGGAATTGTGTAGAATAGTGGCATAGAATTAGGGATAGAACATGATTCACTCTGAAGCGAGCGAGAGAGAAGTTGCTTCTGGGTAACTGAGAGGTACCGTGAAGTTAGGTAGAAAGCTCCAGAGCTCTGAATGTCATAGAAACAAAAGCACTGTGAGTAAAAGAAAAAATAATTTGTTCTATAATATTTCTTTCAGAAGTTAAAGACTTCTCATGAATTTCTCAGTGGACTTATCTGGACTTAAATTAAATTTTAAAGAATTTAATACGTAAATGAGCTCAAGAATTAGGGAAAGTCGAAACTGTTTAAAGGAGAGTTGTTCATATACATGAACAGATAGTTATTATAAACCATTTTATTCCTGAGTACAGTCATAAAATCTGAAATGAATTAGGTAGAACAGCTAAACTAAGTATTCCTTAAAATATATATGTAGATGATAGATGATAGATAGACAGAGATTATAGAAAATAACCATCATTCTGTCACTATGGAAAAATTATTGGATTTTCCAGTTTTTCCTATATGACAGCTCCCATAAGAGAAATAAACTAAATCTGTAAATCACGAGTAACATTAAAACAGATATAAACTGTTCAAGAGAAGGCCAGTGCTTCTCATTAACAACAAGAAAAGGAGGACAAAGAAAGTGTGGAAATCTCAATTTTTTCTTTCTTTTAAAAATGTCCCCTTTTTATTAGCCTCTGGTCCAAAGAAACCAAAGATGTAGCCAGAAACCCAGACTCTAAGGAAAGAAACCTTCTCTCTGCAATGAGATCACTTGCACTGCCAAGAAGATGAGGTAAACTTCCTTACTACTATAGGTAGGGATATCTCCAGAAACAGAAAGAACAAGAGAGTTAAGACAGGTGAGATGTCAGAAAAGTGCCTTCTAGATGGGTAATTTTCAGGTGTTTGAAAATGGTAAAAAGTATGCAATGGTGCAATTACTTTTACCAGAGCAAGTTACTTCAAAATTAAATCATTTAACATTTGCAAAGATTATAGCTTTGCAAAACTAAATCTCTATTATTTATATAATAATGTAGTTTAAAAATTCTTGTCTTGAGCCAGCCAGATAGCTCAGCAAACTAAAGCACCTGCTCAGGCAGGGACAGGGACCTGGGTTTTATCCTTTGCATGCAGTGCTGGCCCCAAGTCAAGGGCATGCTGGGAGTGGTGGAGTGCACCTGTGATCCCAGCTCTTGCAAGGATGAAAACAGGAGGACCACTAAGATCTAAGCTGTATAGTGAGACCCTGTAGACCCGGTACTAGATTCATAAAAAAAATTCTTCTCTCAGTTATATAAAGCTACATCTATTATTCTATAAATGTTAGTATGGATAATTTTGATTTTTTTCCTGGAGATAAAATGATGAATATTTAAATAATATTTATAGATATTGAGTGATTAAAAATATTATTTATCTTACGTTTAGAAAGTATAATGTATAATAAGATTATGCATAATGATAGTAAAGCTGATAATTATTTTTTATTTATTTTATTGAGAAACAGTGGCAATGAGACAGTTTCAAAACCGATTAGTAGGACAGTTTCAATAATTAATACATTGCATATAGTTGTCTTTGTACTGGTTATTCACAGTTCAAGATGCATATATGATATCCTGTCCAAACACTATTAGTACAAATCTTTCTTCTCACTGAATTAAAAGAAAGTGGCTATATATCTATGCGAGCTATTTTGCACACATAGGTACAAAATAGTCCTTCATTTGTATGCACTTTTTTTGCCTGGTTTTGTCAGAGATGAGCATTCTATTGCCATTTAAATATTGTAGGTGCGTGAATTCAGCAAAACAATCTAATATAGTCCAGTAGTCCATAGTAGTAGTGGGCTATCCATACGACAGGCAATGTCAGAAGTTGTTGACTTGAGCCTTTTACAGCTCAGCATATTTATAAGGTCTCTCAAGTAAATGTTTGTTTTTTAAAACAAAGGTAATAAATGAAAACAAGAGACAAGACAAAAATGTCACAGGACTGTCCTGATGCAATGCTGTATATGGTTAGGTTTCTAAATTTGTGTAAAATTATGTAATTGTTTGTTCCTATTTTTTAATTTTTTTATTCACATTCTGTAGGGATTTAAAGTTTAAAATATCAATACTTGATGGACAATACCTATTCCATGTTATGTCTAAGATGTTTGATATTCAGACAGATAATGATAATTATTTAAAGTAAAAATAATCTGTAGGAAAATCATATGAGGTAAATAATTGTACAAAAGGACATTGTTGTAGAGATCAGTTATTTATTTGTCCATAGTTCATACCACATTGTGTATTGTCTCTTTTATCAGGATATTGATTTTAATTTTTTTTATTTTATTATTTTTGGCTGAACCAGGGATTGAACTCAGGCTCTTATGCTTGCTAGGCAAGCACTTATTCTACTGAGCTATCTCCCTGGCCCCAGGATATTGACTTTTAAAAGCGGCAATTTATTAAACTTCCATCCCAGCTTTTAAACACTGAAAAAATATAAGAAAAATTTAATATAGATAAGAAAAATACCATTAATTCAATTTTTAAAAACTTGAACATTTTATTAGTCTAAAATTATTCTGTACAAATTGAATAATTATGAATAAAATTAAGCCATTAGTAACATCATAACTTCCTATACAATATTTATCAAATTGGCGATGAAATGGAAAAAAATAAATATTGTATTAAAATGAAGTTCAACAGAAAATATTGCAATATATTTGACAATTATTACAGAATTTACTATTGATATTTTCATTAAAATTGCAAAACAAAGTCTTAGTCAAATAAAGTGAGCTTGTATTTGCTATAAGGCTGTAAATTATAGTAGTTTTCATAGAACTTCATGTAGTAACTTAATGATAATGTTCTTTTGGAACACCTTAATTCACAAGATAAAGGATCTTTCTTATCCATAAAACTTACATAAGTGATACTATTTACTATTTTTGTGAATTTAAGGTACAACTAGGTAGAATATAGTAGGCAGAAATATATATATAGTGCGTGCGTGCGTGCGTGTGTGTGTGTGTGTGTGTGTGTGTGTGTGTGTGTGTGTGTACTTGGCCCTAACTGGCATACCAATTAGAATAAAATACAGTCTGTGTGAGTGTAAAGAGGAGTACTGTTTTCTTATTTGTATCCCAGTTTCAGAGGCTCTGATTATGAGGCAAAAGGGCATGTTCACACATCCTTAGGTATCCCTCCAAAATATTTAACAGTGCATCTAGAGATGCCCAGATAAAAACATGTGCTGTTCAGGATGTAAACAATGATGTTCAAACTGAAATCAAAGTTAACTTTCCAGAGATATTAGGTATCACAGCTGAAACTACTATAAGAATGCAACCCACACAAGACCAAGGGCAAACTGTATTTTCTTACTCCTTTCTCCATACATTCACATTTTTTTGCCACGTTACGTATCTTATATTTTTCCCACTGTGACTAAAGCAGCTTGGGAATTGTAAAGGTGCAGTACACAGAAAAACCTGACAACAAACGGTCACACTGGGAGACAAGAATGAGCTAGGTAG
>NW_004524751.1:4389366-4392198 GCF_000260255.1 Octodon degus
CACATCTTTTTTTTTCCATTCCTTAGTCAATGAGCATTTGAGTTGTTTCCAAGTTTGATTTATGAAAAATTGTGCTACTATAAATATAGTAATATTCCCTTGGGGCAAATAAATCCCTTTGAGAAGCTACTTTGGCCATCTTTCCAGAGAATACACACAGTTCCCTAAGAAACTCAGAATTTGGATTTAGTAGTTAAAACTGTCTCATAGATCTCATCTTCTTAATACTTAATTTAATTCTTCTGAGAAGATACCCAGAAGAATACCTGAATTTAATGGGCACTGTAATCCTAGTTTTTTAATGAATCTCAACACTGATTTCACAGTGGTAATAAAGGGCTACTCTCCCATCAACAGTGGAGATACTGTACCACAGTTTGGCCTCGATATTTTACAAGGGCTTCCAAAGTATCAAAAAGATGAGATCTATCAGACAGTTATAATTGCTAAATCCAACTTCTGGGTTTCTTAGGGAACTGTACGCGCTCTCTGGAAAGATGGACAAGTAGCTTCTCAAAAGACTTTATGTGTCCTAAAGGAAGAAGATGTGAGTATAAGATAGATTAGGATGAAATATTATAATAGACATAAATTTCTTTGGATTTTAAATTTAAATATGGTTAAACATTGATTTGGGGTTTAATTCTTCTACATTTGACACTAATATATTTTCATTTACAGGATAATTGAAGTTTCAGACTCTTTTCTCTGGGGATTTGATTAGGTTTTTTTATATTAAAATGTAAAAATGGGTAATGTTTGACAATTTATCATTGGAATATTTTATCATTGCATTTTAGATTGGGTAAATCCTTTGATAGAATATGCTAGAAAATGTTTGATGAAAGTTGGATGGAAAATTGGAAAAGGTGCATAGTTTTGGCTTTGGGCGTATAATATTAAAGTAAAGTGTCATTAATTTATTTTCTTTGAAGAAATTTTAGAGCCATTTTTACTGGTCATAAGAAATCCTAGGAGGAAATATGGATTAGTGGAAGAGAACACAAATAGCAGATTAATATATTGCTAGCTACCTGAATAAGGGAAGCATACAATTGGTTGATTATACTTGGACTGTATCAAGCTTTGTTTCACAGCCTTCCATCCAGTTTATTGCTGAATATCTAAAACAAAAGAATCTCATTTACCCCAGGTAGACAGCCATGCCTATAAATCATATTTTTGTTTTTAAAATGGTCAAAAATGATGTATTCATAATTAAAACGTAACAAGGGACATGAACATTTGTGTAGCACAAACATTTGTATAGTAGCCAATAGGGAGCTCTAATAATGTAGAGAGAAATCTCTTGGAACACTCCCTTAAAAAATTTGCTTGGCCATTTTATGTCAGCTAAGAAATAGAATGTGTAACTGTATTAAACATTTGGTAAAACTTGGTGATAGAAATGGATGTTCCATCTTTGATAATATAAAGCATAGACAGCATAGTATAAACACAGAGTGCAACTAAAGCAACAATATGTGAGAAGAGGCAAGATCAGGGCTGGGGATATAGCTCAGTAGAATAGGCACATGCCTGGCAAGTGCAAGGGCCTGAGTTCAATCCCTGGTTCTGAAAAAAAAAAAAGAAAGAAAGAAAGAAAGAAAGAAAGAAAGAAAGAAAGAAAGAAAGAAAGAAAGAAAGAAAGAAAAGAGGCAAAATCTAGCACATCTAAGGTTTCATAAGTCATGAGAACTTTTAACTTTATTTTGGAAGTAAAGAAGCCTGTGGCAACCATCATTAATTATCTAACAATGATTTAGGTCCACCTTGTGACTTGGGAACAAATCAGGTTAAACAGTGGAACAAGTTTGTTTGTAACATAAAGTGGTCATATGACAAAACACTAGCCAGCAATAATAATAATAATAATAATAATAATAATAATAATAATGATTTAGCAAAACAGAGAAAGTTATTTAAAAGGAGCACAGTGTACTGGAACACAGTGTGTGATAAATATATTTTTCTTTACACGTTACCTAAACTGGGTATGTAAGATTTGATGTTGTATTAGGCATTTGTGTTATGAAGTACTTTTCTTTTTTTATATTTAGTACAGTCTATAGGGTCTCACTATACATATCAGACTCCTAGTGATTCTCCAGTTTTCAGCTTCCCAAGAGCTGGGATTACAGGCATGCATCACCATGCCCAGAGTCAGTCACTGTCTTAGTGCATCCCAGGGCCTGGGCTGGCATGGCACACTGGGGATTGAATGCTGGTCCTTCTGTCTGTCTAAGCAGGCACTTTAATCTGCTGAGCTATCTGGCCTGCTATGAAGTAGGATTTTTAAATTTTTTTAATTTATTTTTTATTTTTTATTTTTAGGGAGGGTCTACAGGGTGTTCAGAGTCTCACTACCAGAATGGACTCACAGTGAACCGCCTGTTTACATCCTCCCAAGAGCTGGGATTACAGGCACGACTGCCCAGTCTCAATTGCCATCTCAGCGTGCCCTGGGGGAGGGAGCTGCAGGGCAGGCCAGGAGATTGAACTCCAGGCCACTGTGACTGCTTACAGGTGCTTTAATCTTCTGAGCTATTTGGCCAGTCCTATGAAGCAATATTGAGGAAGGCAGTCATTGTTAAGAAGGTAGAATAGAAAATGAGAACTGGTTCTTCCTTGACACCATTGAGATATCAAGTCAGCCTTGATATTTTTCACTTCAAAATTTATGGGAGAAAAAAAATTATATTTACTTTTAGATGTGATATTTCTTATTGCTATATTTGGCCAAACATAATTTTGGTAGAGAAACAAATCACTGAGGTATAAATGTAGAAGACTGCAAAGATGAACTGCATTTCAATTTGGAAATATCATCCA
>NW_004524751.1:4393008-4394237 GCF_000260255.1 Octodon degus
AAGGTGTTATATCAGAAATTACTGGGTGGGCTACATTACAGAAGGAGGTAATGAGATCAATAGAATTAGAATAGTAAATTATAAATGAATCTCATGAAATGAATCTAAGCTCAATGAAACCAAGTATCATTAAAATAATATTAAAATACAAAACAATAAATTTGATATGCCACTTAGATTAAGTTTGAAATAACAAATACCTCACATGTATCTTGAAAGTTGCCAACATAGACATAGTACACACATTATACAGAGGATTGCAGTTCTGTATTTTGATGGATAATGAGATGGAATATTTCAACGGGAGTGTGATGATACTAGAAAAAATATGTTGAAGTTCACGTCCTAATATCCGTTTACTGATTAAAATTGATTAAGTATTAAGGAGTCCATCTGCAAGGCTTGAAAACTATAAGCATAGAATACTGGGCAAGATGAAATGTATATAATACAGTAATTGTAAAAAGAATGGCAAAGTTATCACTTTGGTACCTTGGAGAATAACAAAATGAATCTATCTAATGAGCTCTACCATGCAAGCAATGAGTTTTCCAAGCAGAATCTCAAGATATGCTATAACTCTTTTTCAGTATAGAAAATACATTCTTATAACTAAGAGAAAAACCTTAGAAAAATGAGAATTATTGCAAGGAAGATTTAGATGTCAGGGAGTTTAAGAATCCCTAGGATGGAAAAAATGAAACTTGCTCTTTCTTTTCCCCATTCTTTGTAACAAAAAATTCCCAAAGAAAAATAATACTGGGGGCAAAGACCATGTAGAAGAAATTGCTATAGGTTCCTTGTTAATGTCCTAGAAATAGTTAAGATGACATCCTTCTGAGGAGAAAGGGCTTCTAGGACACATAGAAGCATTGTTTTAGCTGAATTACAAGCAAAATATCTACACACAGAGGGGGCTGGGATTTTGTGGATATTGACACATGCAATTTGGCACATCAGACTTAGAGGAAATTCACATTTTCAGGGACAATATGCTGTCAGTTTGGAAACTACTGAAAATTGACACTCTTCAGTCCCCTCACATTTCATCAGAATGGAAATAGCAGAAAAGTGTTGTTTAAAAGAACACAGTGCAATGTCTTATTCAAAAGTTGATGATGAACATCATGAAAAGGCAGAGGGGAAATTTTATAGAAAAGCACAGAAAGTGTACTGAGTCCAAGAAGTAGAAATCAATAAACAAGCAGCCTCTGTGGTCTTGGTCCCTA
>NW_004524751.1:4394577-4396989 GCF_000260255.1 Octodon degus
ACTATACATTGAAGGTGAATTTCGTAAATTAATTATATTAAATCCTCAACTCTTACAATGGTTATAATGTTGGAGAGTGTGTGTGATTTACTTTACTCAGTAAGAACTTGACAACAATGATGATAAAAGACACAAAAACCGTTTCTTTATTGGTACATTCTTCATTTCAAATAGTCCATCATTATACAAATGAGAAAATAAAATGATTTCAATCTTGGAAAAAAGACATGAGGAAAATGGCTAAAGGTTTTATTCAAGAAGGTTATAAATTTTATTCTAAACAGAAGCAGTAAAGATGAAAAATGTGCCACTTATATTGCATTGCAACATATCAGCTAGTTGAAAATGAATATGCTCTTACATAAAATAATTATGCAAAATGATTATGAATAGAATTAAAATTATATGTAAATAGGTTAGGAATATACCACATACCATAGTTTGAAACATTGAATTTTATAAGGTTTTCAATTTGTCATAGATTTATAAAATTTGAAAATTGCATTAATTATGAAAGTCTTTGTATTTATTTTAAAATGTACTTATTAATTTATTTATTTGATGCAAGGTCTCACTATGCAGTATGTAGTGCCAGGGATGGAACTTGCGACCTTGCCAGGCAGGTACTTAGATTACTGAGCTATCTCCCCAGCCCTATAATTGTGCATGTTACATTGGATAATTGTTTCTATAAATATGTACAAATACAAGAGATAAAGAATAGTCAGGATAATCATATAGAACAAACTGGTTCTTCTTTTAAAGTCCCAGAAATTAAAACAATATAATTTTGGCTCAAGGATAAAAAGAAATGTTACAAGTACAAAGTACATTAAAGAACACATGATTATTTGGTACATTTTATACTAGATTTACAAAAAGCATGAACAGAATTTGTTGGTGATATGTGTTTGAAGGTACTGGACAGTCACATAAGAAAGAACTTACTTTCACCTCAGATCAGATAAAAAAGTCAGATACTGTTAAATTATACACCTAAATGGAGAAGACACCCAAAATAAAGCAATACATTTATGATACAATCAAACTTGTGTTCTTGTCTTCCATAGTACCAGATATTAAAGTGCTTAACTTGGAAGAAAACTTCCTGTCAATGTAATTCACCCTTTAGTTTAGAAAGACAACAAAGTGAGAAAAAGTATTTATAACACAATGAGGATAATGAATCATTAAATACTGAAAATGAAAGACTTGAATAAACTTTCAAAAAAGAAAATAGTCAAAGATCCGGGGGCATAGCTCAGTAGAATGTGCATTTGCCTGACAAGCGCAGGGTCCTGAGTTCAATGCCTGGTACTGAAAAAAAAAGTCAAATTATTAAAAAGCATATCAAAATATTTTTAACCTTAATAATCCACAAGGAAATCCAAACCAAAGCTGATTTTTGCGATGTTTCACAAAATTGTCTACCAAATGCCAGGTAATTTGTAGAGAAAGTAGAAATCTAACACGGAAAGAGAACAAAAATTTAGCTCTATGCAAAAGTCATTGGCATGATACATTAAACAAAAATAAACATGTACAATGCCAGAATAATTATCTTTCTTCTCCTTTCTTTCTTTCTTTCTTTCTTTCTTTCTTTCTTTCTTTCTTTCTTTCTTCCTTCCTTCCTTCCTTCCTTCCTTCCTTCCTTCCTTTCTTTCTTTCTTTTTTTTTTTTTGTACGAGGAATTAAACTAAGGACCTTGTGTTTAGCAGACAGGCACATATCCCACTGAGATAGATCCCAGCTCTATGTCAGAAGAATTCTGTCCCTCGATATATATCCAATTTTTATGCATATGTGTACCAAGAGAAATGCTATTAGAATATCATAGCATTACTATATTAACCTTAAACTTTAAAAACTTATTCCTAAGCAACATCACTGTATTACAATCTAAATAGCAAGTTCAACATATCAATACTTGATGAAAAATACCTGTTCCATATTATGCCTAAGATGTTTCATATGCAGACAGATAGTGAGGTTAAGCTGAAAAGTCTAAGTTGTATGGTAATAACAATAAGCTTGTCTTCTGGATGGTTAACAACCTAAGTTTGCAGATCAAAATTAGAGAAAAAGGAGGGCCATAAGGAAAGCCAACATTTTGGCCCTACCCTTCCAAAGTCAATTAAGACTCAGGATATATGAGAACTTGTACTGTAATGTCATGTAACTCAGTAGTGTCCCAAATTTTCTGATCAAGGAAATTATGGAGCCAAAGAGGAAAGTGATCGATGATGTAGAATGTGCCTAAGGAGAGTCACATGTAGAGGAAACATTCTCTCAGGCCTTCACAGAGAGCACAATGGCCAAGCAATGGCCGTGACTCATCCACATGGCTGACACTGACAAAGGTTCTACAATCTGAGGTACAGGATCTCAGGATAAATCCTGAGGGCATTTCAC
>NW_004524751.1:4397914-4408044 GCF_000260255.1 Octodon degus
ACCCATGTTTACTCAAGAGAAAAAGGATGAGAAAATGAGTGGAAAGGATTTTTTTTACACGTACTGATACAGTGCTCAATTAATTCATTTGGGTGAACTGACATAGATATGATATTTTACCACCCATCACTTAACAAGTACATTAAAAAATTTAATACATCTAGAAAAAAACCTGATAGCTTATACAAAATAATTATTCATTATTATGAACATATAGCAATACAGAAAATATTTTCTCATTATTGTAAGATATGTTAATGAATTAAAAGGCTTACTATTGTACAAAACATCTTAATAATTTCTAGAATCAATATACATTCTAATAAACTGCAAAAGAAACTAAAAATGGTTCTAATATATGAATATACATGCAATTTATTATAATAGTCAAGACACATTTACTGAGCAACAAAATGGTCTGCCAGTATTATATTGTGTCAATTAATTAAAGCTATGTGGTAGTGATGGAAAGATAAATGAATATAGCATCAGAGTAGGATAAACTAGAATTCAGAATTTGACAAATGGACTCAGGAGTATTTTGATTGAAAAAAAATTGCTAGTGGATAAAAGTGCTTTCAACCATGGTCCTGGAAAAATTAGGCATGTGGGTGAGCTCATTACATACCAAACAAATCAACAAAGACCTGTTTAAAGCAGACATCATATATGAACTGAAAAGAAAGGTAGCTATCAGTGTACAACAGAGTTGTATCTCTTTCTTCTGCTGTATTTGAATGCACAAATACTTTGATGTCATTGTATTACTAAATTAATGTTGGTAAAACTAGCTAAAGGGTTATGAAACATTTTGATGTTTTAAATTTTACCTAGGCATATGAACAAGAACTTTGTTGAAAGCCATATTGTAATGTGTAGAACAATTGATATTAGATATCCCCAATATGATAGAACAGGCATTTCTCAGTAAACAACAAAATTGATTCTATTTATCAGCTTTCTCTAATTTAAATGAGTATTACTATTTTAACAGCAAAAAATAACTCTACTTCTATCTTTTGTTCTATAGAAAAGTATGTTAAGACATGTAGACTCAATTTTTCCTTTTTTTGATAGACTCTAATTCATAATTACCTCTTTCTTACTGTTCTTTTATAATCTTGCACAAGTCTAAAACTGAGGCCTCCATCCTCTGGGTTCCCCAAGAAACACTCGGTTCTGCCAGCATTTACCTCTCATGATTCAGTAGGCTGATAACACCTAACATTGTTTAAACATACATGGGATCCTAGTGGCCTTTTCTTGCTGGCTTTCACACCCAAGATAAATGAAAATCAGCACTTCGGGCATCTAGCTGTTATAGACTTAATAGGTTAGCAGATACTAGGATGAATTTTTCTACTTCTAAATTCAAAGCATAGATTACTATAACATAAAATATTGATATAATATAAAATAACTCCTCAAGAACAATATTACATAGTTTGAGATTGTAATTACTTGATTTTTCAATGATTAAAATATTAAGCTATATTTCACAACTCCAAAAGAGAAAGGGCCACATTTCTGTGACTTAAAATACTTGACTGCACAAGAAGACTCATGCCTACCAATTGCAGATACATATTTAGAATACAATTTGTTATAATTATGTGCCTCCTTAGGGAGAACATGTGTATGCTATGAGAGTGTGTCAGCAATCATTTTCTGTGCTCTGATTATACCCTTTATGATCTGCCTTCCTAATTCAGAGGGTAGGCTTACGTTTCATGCTATGTTAATTAGCTTCTCTTCAATAATCCAGATGTTTTGTTTATGCCATTTGTGTGTTCCTGTTGACTTTCTAATGATGAGATTAATCTGTCTGATCTACCTTTTTCATGCTTGACATTATTCATCTATAATCATTCCTTTTAAAATAAGAGTAAAAACCTCAATTTTTTCTTCATTATGCACTCAATATTTTACTTCTTTAGAGATCTTACCCTTCCTCCCAGTAAAGGCTCTGATGCTCAGGAAGACATTCAAAGCTCTGGGTTTAAGTTTATTGTTATAGAGCAAGATAACACAAGGATACTCCAGCCAGAAGCCCAAAGTCCGTAACAACGTCTCTTGCAAGTCTGTTTCATGGATCTGCACTGGGGAAGCCCAAAGGTCAGAGGTGGCTTGTAGAAGGTCTGTGCCAGCAGAATTGTGCTCGTAGGCTGAGGAGTCTGCCCTGGAACCAGAAAGCCACGCTCTGAGTAAGGACTACAGCTACCATGAAGGCAACACAAGCATTCTCAGTGCCAGCAGGATTTTGAGCTCCTCCAACAGGGAGAGCAGCTGAGTTCATAACCAGAAAGCCAGCGTGACAAGCTTCTCCAGGAGAACCAACAGCATCTACCTCTTGCTTACCAGTTCTACTTTTCACGTTGTTGGCAACAGTCCTCAGGTGGGCCTCCCATATGCACCACCATGCTCATGCAGCTCAACTGGGTGTTACTAGCTTACCACCAGTTGTCGGTCCACCACATGAACTGTGTTCTCTGAAGATTATATTTCTTTTGCTGGAATATATATATATATATATATTAGAAATAATATGAACTCTTCAGTAATATGAAATAATATGAACTCTTTCTATATTATATTAGAAATAATATAAACTCATCCAAAATTTTGGTTATCTTTTTTTTTAATTTTTATTTTAGGGAAGGGTGTTCAAGGTCTCACTGCTAGATCGGACTCATAGTGATTTGCCTGTTTACAGCCTCTCAAGAGCCAGGATTATAGGCGTGCCTCTCCATACCCAGTCTCAATAACCATCTCAGTGCTCCCTAGGGGCAAGGATAGCACGGTAGTCCCACAGATCAAGCCCCGGGCCCCTACACCTGCTTGCAGGTGCTTTAATCCGCTGAGATATTTGTCCAGCCCTTTTTCCTTTCTTTTGATATAGTAACTTATTTCATGACTCAATTTCATAAGTATGTGATTTTCTCATGTTTCGTTGGAACTTTTTACTTTGGTACTTGTAGTAGAGATTAATTCTCTCAGATTTCAGATGGCAGACAAACATCTAAGCTTCTTTCAACCCAAACTGACAGTAAAATATTTCTTGTAAAATAATATTTATAATAAATTATAATTTAAAAGGCAACAACAATTTACAAGAACAGGATAACTTTGCTTTTCCACAGGATGTATTATTTTGCAGTACATTGATCTTCATGAGACATACTCATTGGAAGATACTTTAAAAGAATTGTCTGAAAAGATAACCAGTACATAAGGAAACTATCCTAAAGAAACTACAGATGTACAGAATTTGCTTTGTACAATAATTATTTCTCCAGAATATTTTCCAGACTAGAAGGAAGCAAAAGTGTGATAAAGTGAGCAAAAGACCTGAGAAATAAACTTATACTAAGAGTGAGAGAGTGAGAGAGACAGAGACAGAGAGAGAAAGAGAGAGAGAAAGATAGAGAGAAAGAGACAGAGAGAGGGAGAGAGAAAGAGACAGAAAGAGAGTGACAAAGAGACAGAGACATAAAGAGACACTGACAGAGAGACAGAGACAGAGACATAGAGACAGAGACACAGAGAGATAGAGACAGAGAGAGACACAGAGAGACAGAGAGGGACAGAGACACAGACAGAGAAAGACAGAGAGACACAGACAGGGATAGAGACAGACACAGAGAGAGGCAGAGAGATGAGTGAAAGACAGAGATAGAGAGACAGAGAGACAAGAGACAGAGAGAGTTGTCTTCCTTTGGCCCACATGGAGAGTGGATAATTGAGGGAATGGTGTCACAGTGCAGTGTATATTCATATCTGAATGACAAAACACAGCCAGATTCTGAATTAGAATCACTAAGAGATTGTATTCTAGGACCAGAGTAAAGATTTATCCAAAAGGTAATTAGTATTTAAGTACATATTTAAGTAGACAGTCAACATTTAAGTCATTATGTACCCACATTTTCATCTTTGTGGTGGAAATACAGGTGAATTATCTATATAGGAAAAACATAAATCATCATGAGACAGTCTTCCAAAAGAAAGCAACATTCAGTGAATTTCAACCTCGTATTTACATCAGAGAAAAAAAAATTAGCCTAAAGCCAAAATGAAACAAAACAAAACAAAATCATCCAACTGGTCTGCCCAACTGGTCTAAACTATAAAAAACAGAAAACAGGTAAAATAGAAAGAAAGATAGTGAGGAGAACAGAAAATAGAAGAAAGCAAATTAGAGAAAGAGTAAAGAAACAGAGATCCAGATGTATACTATGGCATAAGAAAATAAGACAACCACAAAAGCTCAATTAATAAAACAATTTTAACAACAGAAAACATAAATAAATTTTTCAAAGTTTACAAAAAACATCTGGAAAGAAACAGGGAAGTAAAAGATATGAATAGAGAAAAATAAAGAATGCAATATAGAGTTATATTGGATTAAAAATCATTGCATATAATTTATTGAAGTTTCATAAAAATGAGGGAGAGAGATCAGATCAGACAGAGAAAGGGGGAGAGTGAGGGACAGGAATGAAAACAACCTCAAGTCAGAGATTCCAGAGATGGAATCTTTAAATGTCCAGCAGGATAAATACAATAAAAATAACAGATAAACAGGAAGGTTGTCTTAGTCGTAAAAGAGAAAATGTCATGACAAGTTTAAGGATATAAAAATAATATTAAAACACAAAGTTAGCACAGGAATAATTAAAGCATTTAGAGAAATTCACTGACACATCAACATTATATACCCAGGAAATGTTTCTTTCAAAATAATGACATCTTCAGTCTAACACGAGTTGAAGACCAGCAGACATGCAGTGAAGGAAAAATCTCAAGAGAATCTTCAGGGGGTAAAATTTATACATTAAACTGTAGATCATGTAAAAAATAAAGACTTTTCATAAGAATTTGTGTAAACATGTGTGGTGTAAATCAAATTAATATAAAGGTAAACAAATATTGACTATAAATATTATTATAATAATTGATAATATGCTTGATACAATGTAAGCCCAGAATTTTAAAAGGTGTTAAAATGACATATTTTAACAAGTTAAAATGATTATCTTCAGAATGAATTGCAGAAAAAATGTATATAATTAGAATAATAAAAACAATGATGTCAAAAATATCTCTCAACCACCATTAATATTAAATGATTGAAGTGTGTGCATAATTTTTAATACTGATAATATGAATAACCATAAAATCTTAAGAAATTAGAGTGTTATGCAAATCTAATGAAACTTTTCTATTAATATGTCATTATTATACTTTTTGAATGTGAATGAGTGACAATGATGTTTTCTCATATATAACATTGATTAAGGATATTTTTTTTCTCCTGGAGCCTATTTTAATCATCAAAATTATCCTCTGATCAAACAGGTTCACTTTTTATATCTTTTAAACTCCATTATTATCTTTATTAGAATGAATAGCTAAAATGGATTCTATTATCGCAAGTTTCAGAAAAGGGTGACAGTTGATAACTAGAGGAAGATTATATTAATTTACTTGCCATAGGTTTTTGACATAACTATTTCTTTAGTGTTTTAACTCTTATTAAAGTATGGGAAGGCACAGCTGGATGATGAAGCGTTCATTAGTTCTTTTTTTCTCCAAGTCCAGTGACAGAATCCTTTGGTAATTTCTATAAATTTTAAAAACTTGTAGACTCAACTTGATTTATCCCTATAGAGTAGCATAACTTTATTCAGAGATATGTCAAGTTTGCAATGTAATACTTTTTATTTTGTCAGGTTAGCTCTTCAGCGAAGCAAAGTTGGTGCCATTCAAGAGCTTCTAAATGTTTCTAATTAATAAAGGTATTTTCAAAAAAATTGTGCTTTATGTTGAATTGTATACTGAGCTAGATATAAAGAATATTAGACTATAGAATTTCTTTTTAATTCCTCAAAACTAAGTTGGATATGAAGGTGTACATTGGCATGAGTGTGCCCTAAATTGTTCTTTCTGTGTTTGAAATAATGTGGCTAAAATATTTATGTGACTCCAAAAGATATTAAATTATATGTTTAGATTCTGACTTTCAGATGTTTGATATTGCTAAGTATCCACAACTCACCTGCTTTTAGATATAAATTCCCTCATTTAAAACATTGAATTAAAAATTCTGCATGTAAAGTCTATGATATGTAAACAAACATTTTTTACATTATTGCATGTATTAAACAAAAATATATTAATTTTGAATAAATTTAAATATCTTACTGCTATTTCTCTTTTGTGTAGTAACAGGATGATTCTTACACTATAAGAGAAGATTGTGGAATTAAATGTATAAGCAGTGATAGAATAGGACAGTGAGATGACAAAAAAATCAAGGAAAAAGTGAATTAACATCTGTAGAAATGTAAATAAATAATGCTCCAAAATATTCAATTGTGGAAATATTTGTTCATAAATTAAGGCATGTTAGATCCATGAAAGATAACAAATATACTGGTAACTGATCTAGAAAATCAGGACCATCTAAGCATTGAAGAGAGAAGTGTCTGTCAGATTCTAGGTCAGATGTCTGAGTACATTCACAAGAAATGAAGAAAAGTCAGATATATTACAAATAACATTATAACATTAACTAATCCTCAAATGAATTCAATCTGTGAACGTGTTAGTAGAATTTCAAATGAAATATAATCAAATAGTCATATCAAAGTGAAACCATATCAAAAGAAGTATCTCAAATAAAAGTAGCAAACCAGAACTTTAATTATCCTGAGAAAATTATAACTGGCACTTGAGTTAGAAACAAACAATAAAATCATTTTAAATTAATTTTTAAAAAATAATGAGTATATGTGATACACAGTAATTATATTCACCTTACAAGATTTGTAAATATGCATATCATATTTAAAAATTTTAATTAAAAATCTTTAAAGATATAAATCGAACGTAACTGTCCTCTCATAGAAAGAGGGACCTATGCTCCTCAATAAAATAATAATTAAAAGATCCCAACAACTTAAACACAAAAGATTTAACTAGCAAACAAACATAAGATTAACTGTTCCGTGGCAGATCTAAAAAACTACTTTCTGTTAATTCAGTGAGAAGAAAGATTTATAATAATAGTGTTTGGACAGGATATCATGTCTGCATCTTGTACTATGAATAACCACTATGAAGACAACAATATGCAATGTACTAATCATTGAAACTGTTCTACTAATCGGTATTGCAACTTTCTCATTGCTATTTGTTTCTCAATAAAATTAATAAAAAATATAAAGAAGGAAAAAATTTTAAAAAACATTTAAAAAGAAGGTTTTATAAAGGTCAGATAAGAAAAATTGAAAGCTTAGATAGCATGAAATAGGCATGCACTCAAAATACAACTTTTCAAACCTCACATGAGAAGTCACAGAAAATTTGAAATATATATATATATATATATATATATATATAGAAAATTTATATAAAAATTATGTGTAAACATAGATTAAACAGTCATATACATGATATCCACAAAATACCCATCCACCAAGACTTATATTGACTTAGATTGTTTCAGTGTAAATCTTTCTAACATCTCAAGAATACCATCATTTTGCAAAATTGAAAAACTAAATAAAAATGAGTGCATACTTCCTAGACTACTGTAAAACTCTTCTTAAACTACTATAAAACACTGATGTTAGACAAAAAACATTGAAAAGAAATATGTTGATCAAAGTTCATGAAAACAGGCACGCAAAAATTTTATGGGGTTATGTTCATAATGATATAAAATTGTAGCTTCATTTAGATAACAAGATTATAAATAGGAATTTATAACAATTGCAAATTATAAAAATTTGTATGACCATTTACCATTTTGACTTGGAATGATTTCATTCTAAAAATATAAGAACACCTGCCCAGCAAGATCAGGGTCCTGAGTTCAATCCCCCGTACCACAATACATACATACATACATACATACATACATGCATGCATGCATACATATAACAGGAATTGCAGATCCTTGGACTACATATTAAATGACAAGCATGAGAACACTGAAAAGAATTTACACAAAATACAAGGAAGAAAGAAAATTATATAAAAATTATGTGTAAACACAGGTTAAACTGTCACATATTGTGTCAAAGAGGGAAGAATTCATGGGTTATATGTAAAATATTGGTATAAAATTGTGTTGTTGATATTGGAAATTTCAAGATTATCTGAAAATAACTGGATAATAAAAAATAGCTGAGGTTGTTCTTATATAAACATCAAGCATGTTTGAATTCAAGATAGTAATTGCTAAAGGAACACCAGAAAATATAATCTTCATGTATTAACTGATTTCAAGAATAGTTCAGTGCAAGAAAATTTAATATGACAATACACAACAAAACTGTACTAAGTACACAGAAAAGTTACACAATACATGGTATATTTTTACTCAACTCTCCTGAAGAGTTAGTTGCTTTAGTAGAAAAATGTAATAGAGTTTCAGTAATATCTATTTGTATTAATCTAATATGCAAAATTGAAAGCTTATCACAGAATAACACATTTTGTAACTCCAAAATTCATAAAATATAGTTATATATTGCAGCAAATATAAAATTTTCTTATTTGAAAATATAAAGCAATATAGCTAACATCTTATGACCAATGTGTATAAATATAAAATGAACATTACAATCAGTAATAGGTAAATAGCAAAATAAAATCTGAAATTGAAAACAATTCAGAACTAATTGTGTATGAAACACTTCAAAATGAAAGAGAAAAGAATATTTAGAAAATAATAAATTCTATTTGTAAATGTAAACACAAAATTAGTTTGCTGAGAAAAAATACTGTATGTTACAATTAAATGTAGAGGTTAAACTGTGTAATGTAGAGATTTAGATGCCTTTAAATTTACCTGTGTATTTATTATTTTGTTTCATCTATTCAAAAATATTTACATGCTGTGTAGCCTGTTATGTCCTACAAGTCAACTTCCTTGTCACTGAGTTGCAATACTTGACCTAACAATTTGAAGGAAGAGAGTTTTAATTTGAATCACACTATGCAGTGATTTATTCAACAGCTGGAAAGTTCCAACACAAAAAATGATGTAGTGAGTCAGTTTGACAAAACAAGGGTGCTTGGTTCATAACAGTTAGGGGGAAGAGCAAGGGACTCATGATAGAAAAGAAGAGGCAAGGCACTATTTATAGGACTTAACATTATACCAACGGGACCTAGACACAAGCACCCAGAAGTGTGCCTAACTACTCTTCCCTAGGTGGCTCCAAAGAGAATTGAGTTGAAAACTTTGTTTAACTACCATATGTGTATTTTAAATACAAGAAACATGGTAAACACAAAGTGGTGGTGACAAAGCAGTGGTGACAAACTGGTCAGCAAAGAGAAATAAATGAGTAACATAGTACAATAATGATACATGCAGGGAGAGAGGAAGAGAGAGATACAGGGGACAGGAGAGAGAGTGGGATTGAGGAAAGAGAGAAAGACAGAGACAGAGGAAGAAAGAGAAGGAAGGAAGGAAGGAAGGAAGGAAGGAAGGAAGGAAGGAAGGAAGGAAGGAAGGAAGAGGTCTGAGAGAGGGAAGAGGGAGTGAGAGCAAAAGAGAGAAAAAGAGAGATTGAGACTGTCTATGTTGTTATTTAGAATACTTAGCAAGAAGAGATGGGGTCTAATTTTGATTGAATAGTCATAGTAGAATCTATTTTTGATTTATAATTAAGCAGCCAGCAAGGAAAATACCTGGGAGAAGAGCTGCATAGAGAGACAAAGTAAAGCAAAATGAATAAAATCAACTTCACCCGACTAAACACAAGGAAACTCAGTTTCTGTAACAGAAAGTAGATTGAAAGGAGTCAGCACTGGTCTTGCCCATTCAGAAATTATTTTAGGCAAAGGAATGCCTTGAAAAACATTTTTTTCTTCTCTTTGCACAATTCTTATTTTTCTATTGGATTGACAAACATTTTAAATTATCCAAAGAAATTTCCAAAAGTGTATGCAATATCAAAAATATTTCATAACTTTATGAATACATGATCAAATTTGTAATGTATAGTGAAATATAATATGATGAAATTTTATAGTATGATAAAATTGATACTAGTGTTTAGATATAGTGAAGCCTGGTATCATTATAACCTGAAACTAATATAAAAGATAAT
>NW_004524751.1:4409446-4415680 GCF_000260255.1 Octodon degus
TTTTTTTTTTTTTGGTGGAACCAGGGATTGAACTTAGACCCATAAACTTGCCAGGGAAGCACTTACTCCACTGAGCCATCTCCCCAGCCCCTGGAGAACTCCTTTTAAAAGCATTTCCTTATTTTACGTGACACTAGATATTATGACAGACTTTGTCTTTAAGAGTGAGTCTTTTGCTTACTTGAGAGTAGGGATAATTTTTGTTGATCTGTCCTTTTTTCTTGAGTGGTTTAAGTATGGATTCTAAACATGACAATTTTGCTTAAAAACCAGAAGAGTACTGATACTTTTAAGATATACACAGACTTGCTTGCCCTGTGGATTCTTTATTCACTTATTCATTTAATGAACAAACATTTATTAAAGCCCTGTTATGTGTTCTGTAATGTACAGAAGCAAAGTCCCCCACAGGAAATGAACCTGTAGACTTGCTTTCCTAAGTGCATTACTTTAATTAGCTGAGCTGCTGCAGACAATTTCATGGATATAATGTACAGCCATCCTTATCCTGAGATCCCCCACAGAGGCACCTACTCATTTATAATTCATATATTCAAATATAAAGTCACTACTAACAAATATATATCATCCACTTAAATATATCCCATGAGTGAGAAGTTTCTCAGCCGTCATCCAGCCCACGCAGCCATCAGCATCTGCAATTTCTGGGCCCATTATCAGTTGGCTCAGTGAGTAGCTTCAGGATATTCCCTGCCTAGCCAGCTCAGGCATGTTCTGACCGCACTACTTTGTATCCGCCATCAAGAGACACTATTGATACTGCATCCTTCATTTCCCTTAAACCTATTTTCATCAAGCCTATTTTCATCAGTCAATGCTGAAATGTAAACCTCAGCGCCTCAACTGCACAGCCGCATTTAATCTCTGCATTATCTGCATACTGATAGGATTTTCCTTATCTTTTATGCCAACTTTTCTTTCTTAGCTAAGCAGAAATCCATGCCATTGTCTTTTGGGAGCATTATTTTACTTTATCTATTTATTTATTTTTTTATAATATAGTTAGTACAGGATCTCACTATGCAGTGAGTAGTAAGATGTGTAATGCTTCTCCTGTTTTTCAGCCTCCCCAGCACTGGGATTACACGGTGGCATGCAACACCATATCTGGATTCGGGGGCAGCTCAGCGTGCCTCGGGATGGGGCTGGCATGGCATATGGTACCAGAGATAGAACCCTGGTCTCTGTGCTTGCCTAAGCGGTGCTCAGACCACTGAGCTATCTTGCTGGCCCTGGGACCATTATTTTATAATAAATCAAATTCTTCTGCAAAATTTCCCTTTTCATTGACATACTACCCAAAACCTGAGAAACTTTATGATGTAACTTTCTCTAAGGTTTCTTTTATGTACAGTTTATATCTACTTTCTTTAAGAAATCATATGGTCCTGAACCCTAAGAAATTATAACTGTTCTAGCCTAATATTTCAGATTTATGTCACTTGTTCTCTGAATATGTATTGTGAAGACATACATTTTATTAATGTATGTTTATAGTACATAATTGTAATATTTCTTGTGCACAAACCGTACATGCCCAGAACATATTTAAATGTTTTCCTTCTTCTTTCTCTCTTCTTGTCTTATTTATTGCCATATTCAGTTAGTAATCTGAATATGGTCTCACCAGTTTTATCTATGCTCTATAATCAGTCATTCTTGTCTTCAAAATTCATTTTTATTCCTTTCCAAACTTCCAGAGTGAAAGTTTCCATAACTTCTTGGAACGACTGTTCTCCCCGCAATCTCCTAGTTTCTATTTATTCCTTGATATACAAATTTCCTTAAATCTCTAGTATTCTACCATTAAACACAACATTCACATTTAAAACCATGAGTATTCATGAATCTTAGGAAAGAAAAACAGGGCCTCCCTAAGAATTTAGCATTTGTCACTCTCCAAAATCAGAGATCTCTACAAAAAAGTGAAGCAGAAAATGAAGACCAAGACATCCTAATGTGTTAGAAGAAGTAGGACATTGTGCCATCACACAATTTTGTATACAGATTTTGTAATTTATATATATATATATATAGAGAGAGAGAGAGAGAGAGAGAGAGAGAGAGAGACTTCCAAAAGGAATGCATACACACTTGAGGAAGGGAAAAATAGTATGATATCTGTTCACCTGCTAGCATTACCCACACATGGAGGACCTTAGAGGGTAGCATATATTGCAGAACCCTGACTAGCCAAGGTCACTTAAGCAGCAGAAGTTCGTCACAGTGATGATTTGTGAAGCTTCCGGCCATCACTGAGAGCACCTCTTGTAATTTATACTCCAAAAGTAACTTGTACTTATTACATGATGTCTCAATAAATTTAGTGTTAAAATATGTATGCAAGTTTTTCTTTTCCTGAAGTGTGTACACATTCTTGGCAGTCTCTGTATGTTATATACATTTTATGAAATTTTACATATTTATGTGTCTATTTATCTTTTAAGAAAGCTATTTTGCTTAAAGAAAAAATCATTACACAAATTAAATTTAACAGCATTTAATTGAGCAGAAAACAACTCACACATCACACAACCGTCACAACCACAATTGGTGGCAAGACCATTGCTCCACAGCATGGGCAACCATGTTTATGCAGAAAATACAAGTGAGGAACTGCGTCGTGGCAGTCTCTCAGAGCTCAGTGTTTGCTTCATCTGAGCCTGATGGGTTCAGTTGACCAACTGACTGAAGCTGTTGTGATGAAGCGAGACAGAATTATTTCTAAAACTGTATATTATTAAATTAATATTCATTTACTTTTATACTAAATAACATGATTGTTAGTGCCTTACTTAGTGACTCTCAGTTTAAAACAGAAGTAATCAAAGGGACTCGCCGGAGTTGCATCCAGGGGGCCCCTGGACTTTTCTTAAGGATACTGTTTACTAACACAACCAATGTAGAAATAAACTCTCTTAAGTTGGCATAGAGGAAAAGCAGCGGGTGAGCAAAGGCAGGTAGAGCGTACCTGAGATGTTCTCATGAATTTCAGTATAGAGGGCATCAGAGAAATGGATCCACACTGAAATACGTGTGAAACTGCATTTTGTTTGAAATGGGAAATATTGAACACGTGTGTGTCATGAATGCGCATGTGTAATAAAGCAACAGCCAGATGTGTACAGGAACCTCATCCTTGAGACTTTGCAGTGATGGTGCCTATTGCTTTGTCCATGACTACCTCTTGATTAAACCCAAAACTTTTCCTACATTTGCTTCAGAAGGGAAGGAAGATGTGGAATCAAATGGGCAGAATTAATCTGGAAATGGTAAGAGAAATTTACTTTAAAAAAAAGATCATTTGGAGAGCATGCAAAATTTTTAGACATTTGCAGAAAAAGCATTCTAAGCAATATCTACAAAAACATTATTAAATATATTGGTCAAACTGATGTGATAAAGACTTTAAATCAAGGATTTAAATAGGCAGGAGCTCTTTTCTCTTCAGAATTGTTGGAGCTTAGGCTGAAAGCACAGCCCTGTAGTACTCAAGACAAAACATCAGCTTTCATTTCAGTTCAGTCATTATCATTTTTTCAACTGTTAGAAGCACAGTTAAAATCTAGAGTAGATAACTTGTCTTTAGAAATGTGCTCACATTTCCCTGACTAAAACTCGTTCATATAACTGAATCAGCACACAGAGTCCTTGAGAACACAGTCCACAGCTAGACAGCTGCATCTCCGTTTCATACTCTGAGGTGTAAGATTTTAGTATTAAAATGAAGCTAGCAAGGTTTCAAACAGAGTTAATTGTCCCAACCATATGGAACGTTGGGAACAAAATTTACCAAGTCAAGGATTGTGAACACAGTGCCATAGTAATGGATTCTTTTGAGTATTTCTGTCACAAATTTGATCAGCTGATGTTATGCTCTTTATCATTCTTGTACCAGTCTATTAAGGAAAAACTATAAGCCAGAAGATTCCACGAAAACTAACAATAGAATAGGAGATGGTTTATACAATATTTTCATATCCTGGATCTTCAATTATAGTAAATGAAACATATAGTAAACCAACATATGATCAAATAAATAGTAAGTATATCAAGTGAATAAATGAAATTAAACTAATATGATTGGAAAGGGCAAAAAAACCCTTTTATCTGAGAAAGTTTTTAAGGAAAGATGTGAAGTAAAAAGAGGTTAGTCATATGACAGTAGGATTTAAAACATTCATAGAAAGGGATCACTATGCACCAAGATCCTCAGTATGAAATACTTCTTGCTAAGCAAAAGAGGACAGAGTGGCATGAAAGTGTGGTAAAGGGGTAAGTGACAGGGCTGATAACAAGTGTGCAGTTGGGACAAGACATGCAAAGGTGTAGAGTGAAGAAGTTAAATCATCTTTCTAGTAAAAATGAATTTACACTGAGAATTTTAGAGTTTGGATTATGTGATCCAATTTTACTCTAAGAGCATAGTCAATGTTAGAATTTTACAAAGTAGAGTAACACAAGCAGAGCTGATCCATTCACATTTTAAGAACTAGTTCCAAAAATTATGAAAATGTAAGTCTATAAATATATTTGAACATATATATGTGTTTGTATATGACAGAATTTTTTTCATAGTATATCTTACCTATCAACAGCTCGAATGTGTGTAGCAAGTGAATTGATACTTTATATTCTAATCATAGAATAAAATGCTACTCACAATTTTTAAAAGGTTATGGAGTGTTGGTATTACAAGTTGTTAGACTCCAGCAACATGCTAAATGAAAAAGGAATCATTAAAAATAATATGTACTGCATTATTCAATATACATTAAAATTTCAAAATACTAAGTCTGAGGTATAACAGTAGGAACAATGTTTCCTGATCTGCAACAGGGTATGAGTCCCTGTTGTAATTAGGCTTACAAGGGAAAATATTGAACACAGGTCACATACTTTTTAAGTTTATTTTATAATATTGACCCAAAGAACCTAATGCAAAAGAGAGTGGAAGATCTATCCACACACTTTAGCCTCAAAGAATCCCACTGAGGGTCTGGTCCCATGGTGATATCCTGCAAAACACTAGCTGAAGACCTGGAGCCCATGGTAATGTCCCCCACCAGGCAACTGGAGGCTTACAGCCCACAACAGTGTTTCAAAAAATTCTGTACAGGCTATACACCTGCACTGGAAAGGCCCCAAAATCAGTGGTGGAAGTTAGAACGTCTGTACCAATGGGATGAGGGAGTTGTGCCTACAGGCGGAGGAATCTGCACTGGATCCAGGAAGTGATACTTTAAGTAAGGACCAGATCTTCCCCAAAGAGAACTGCAGCTATCCTCAGTGAGAGTGAGGGCTGGTGCTCCTGACATTGAGAACAGCTAACTTCATATTAGGAAAGCCGGCATAACAAGCTTCTCTGGGAGAGTTAACAGCACATCTTTCCCTCGAGCTCTCCTTTTATACTGTTAGCAGCAATCCTCAGCTGGGCCTCCTCCACCCAGAACCGTGTTGATCCAGTCTAGCTGGGAGTTGTAGGCTGATTATTACTTAACCACTCTCAGTCCACTATAGAGGGGAAGGAAGGACATGTTCTAAGATGACTGCATCTCAGTGATGATGGTCACTACACAGGCTTAATCTCTCTCAAACCTCTTTAAACTTTTACATTTAAAAACATGCATTACTGGGAATATAGTTCATTGGCAAAAGCACCTGCCTGGCAAGCGTGAGGTCCAGACTTTGATCCCCAATACTGAAAAAAAAAAAAAAAAACGTGCATTAATGATAATGTAAATAACAAACACTTTTTGAATAGAGTACATCTCATTAACCTGAGTTTTTCATTTATTTTAAAGAAGGAAGTTTGTGTTTGATGTTCTTAAGAGTTCATTATTAACATCATATTTTACTTAGAAGAAACACAGTATATATTTAATGTAGTAAAAAATCCTCTGAATAATGTGATCCATGCATAACTTTCAGGCTAAATTAGCTTATTCCTATTATCTTTTCAACCCTAGGGCTTTGGTTCATGTTCTCCCTGTGAGGGAGCTTTACTAAATGCCTTCTCACCTAGTTAATTCCAACTCTTTCTTCAGACCTTCACTTCTTCCAAAGAATTACTCCACCTTCCCCTGTTACTGAACTTCTCAGAGAATATTTTCTCATCATATAATAAAAGATTGGGCCTGGGGAGATGGCTCAGTAGAACAAGCACTTGCCTGGCAAGCTCAGAGTCCTGAGTTCAATCCCCAGTACAACGAA
>NW_004524751.1:4415780-4430698 GCF_000260255.1 Octodon degus
AGAGAGAGAGAGAGAGAGAAAGAAAGAAAGAGAGAACTCTTTGATTCATGAATGTCTGTTTAAATCCAAAGACTATATGATTTTATTTCTTATCACCACATTCTCAGGAGCTAAAAGGATTTAACAATTATAAAGTTTAAATGACTGTCCCTACAACCACTGACACAAAGGATCACACACTAAATACAATAAATGGTACTTGGGCATTGGCTTTCCTTTCTTATCCACACTGAACATACATTAGCACAGAGATATCTGTAAGGATTTTGAATATCTCTGACTATAAAAAAGACATGGGTCAATTAAGTGATGAATAGAGGCTTAAGCAAAAGAAGGGCTAAGTGGAAATGAACATATGGATAATTAGTTGGAAATTATGGTAGTTATATGCATAGATAATTAAGGATGGGAAAGAACAGAATTAGGATATAGCTTAACAGTGTTATATATTTCACACACCAATACATCACCACTTTCAAATCACTGAAGAAATGCATTTTGAATATGATCATTTTCTCAAAGACTTTTTGTATAACACATTTATGATTTGTAAATATCTGAAAATTCAGCAAAAATTGAGCAGCTGGGAGCATTGAAAGTTTTAAGATCCTGTCCGAAATTGAAAGCTGAAATGCAAAAGGAGACAAATAGTACTCTGACTCTCTACATTAGTAAATGGAAAGAATGTAAAAATAAAATGACACAACTGAAAGCTGTAAAAGCTTCCTAAATTTCTTACTGGCCCCAATCTTCCAGTTTTCTAGCAGCAATTTATGGATGACTAAAAAATAATATTTTCCGTATCCATGGAAACTTTTTTATGACAATTGTTGAGACAAATATGGTTATCTATATTTTTGGTAGAGGATGAACCCTGATACCTGTAAAGAGCAGCATTAAAAGCCCCCTAGGGAGAGCTAAATAGAACGAGAGATTTTATTTTTTGTGGTGAGATTATAGACATAAGTCTTTTAACAGAAAATAACCCTGTCTTACAAGGAAGTGGAAAAGTGTAAACGCAAGCACTCAATAGCCTTGAGAACAATTACATCAACATTTGAAGGCCATTTTGTACACCTGAGCCATCGTCTCAGGTGAAGTCAATTTTCTCATATCATGAAGTTTTTACTTATGTTAGTGATTTTGCAAAAAGTAGTTTATGTAGTTGCCTTATGCATAAGGTAAATCAATAAGGAAGGGCTTGAGATAAACTTGGGTGACCAGATACTAAGGCTATTATCTAGATGACCCCAAAGCCTCAGGAGGTCATCGAGATTTTGTAGAGATGGCTGAATCTAGAGCTTGTGATTGATTCAGTGTGTTTAGGTTGCTGAGATTAATGATGGGTGGTGGCTGGATCTATCCACTGATTGGATAAGCACCACCCACCCTAATCTGACTAGACTGAATACAGTATAAGGGACAGAATGAGGGTTATCTCACTCTCATATTGCTTTTTCTGTTTTGTGTTACTGTGCCCCTCTGTCATGTGACACTCTGCCTTGGAGACAGCTACCTGTGGACTGAAATTTCTCCAATCTTTGAGCTGAATAAACCTTTCTTTGCTTCATTTTAGGTATCTGGTATTTTGTCTCAGCAATGAGACAAAATACCAGATACCTAAGTAACTAAGTATATAGGTATTAAGGCAGAATTTATAATTTTTCAGATGCAATCATAAATTGTTGTTACTATAGCAGACATTTTTAGAAATAAGCCCAAAATATATACAAGAAAATAAAGTTTTCCCAATGTAGAAATTATCAAGAGTTTGTCACTGGTACAATTGGAAATTAAAAGATTCCCATTTAAAAAAAATTCATAGTTCAGAGGAATAATCAATTTACTTCCAAAGAATGAATGATTTAGTACTTAAGATATTTTATTTAATAAAAATGTAATGCCTTCAATGTAAAATATTTTCTTCATATTTGTCTTGTCAATTTGCCCTGGTTTAAATTGAGTAAAAGTAATCAATATGAGGGGAAAATTATGAGGGTAAAGAAAGAATTAAATTGTTTTACTAAATGTTCAATCCATCTAATATATATGAAGGCAGTCTAAGCCACAGTTATAAAATACTTTAGATGATTTTAATTTACTCCTAAGCAATATTTTGAAGCAGAAGCACTCTATCATTGTTTTTGGAAATTATATTTCTGTAACAAATCTACATTATTTTTTACTTCAGAAGTGAAATAATTGTATGATTTTTTTTCAGTACCAAGGATTGAACTCAGGACCCTGTGCTTGCCAGGCAAATGATTATTCTACTGAGCTATTTCTCCAGCTCTTGTATGATATATTTTTTTTTTAAAAAAAAAAACATATTCATTAGTTTTGTATGTCTGTCTGCTAGAAATCAAGCCCCAAAGGCAAGCAAGACAGCTCAGAGCACTAAGTGCCTCTTTGGAAAGCACAGGGATTAGGCTTTGATTACCAGTCTTGCATGCCAAGCTGACACCTCCCCCGGGGCATGCTGAGCCAGCAACAGAGTCTGGGTATGGTGGTGCAAGCCTGTAATCTCAGCGCTGAGGAGGCTGGACACAGGAAGATCAATACAAATGTGAGCTATGTTGTGAGACCCTGTACCAAATACATAAATGGAAAAAAAAAGAAAAGAAAAGAAAAGAAAAAAGAAAAAGAAAAGAAAAGAAAAGAAAAAAATAAATTAAGCCCGAAGACCTTAGGCAGGATACATATATATTAAAACCCAGAGTCCCCATATAATTAAATCAATAAAAAATGGTATTAAATGATCTGGAGTAATAGGCTAATTACCCTTATGGGGAGGATGTCTTTGACAATCCGAGTATTTTCAGTGTTCTTTATGGTTTTCTCTGAAAAAATATCTAGTATCTCTATAAATTTAAAACTTTGATATTTTACAACAACATACTTTGTTTGTAAAAAATAGTCTTTTCTCAGTTTTATGTAGAAAAACACTCTATACCCTGTACTACTTTATTCTACTATACTTTCTGCTCTTAGTCTTTTTTTCTCCCTTTTCCCCTATTGTAAAGCGAGAAAATTACATTTTTGTTGGGCTTTTACAATTTACTTCTGGTGGAGAGAGTAAAGGTCAGGCGGCATTCCATTTCAGAAAGATAGTTCAATTGCTGGCCTTAAAGTGTCTGCCAAAATGATGGAGTAGCATTCGTTTTTATTTTTCAGTGAAGCCATATGAAATCGCAAATAAAAGCACTCACTACCTTTAATGTCAGAATTTAAATTAAAAAATCTCTCCTGTCCCTGCTTTCAGAATCAAAACATTATGAGTGAGCCATATTGACTTCAATGCCTTTGCCTGTTGCAAAATTGCTACAAAATCTGAAGTTGAACAAAATAATTTTAAACAAATTTAAAATAGTTTTATTTATCAGAAAAATAAAAGGATAAACTTACCCACTCAATAGGTGGTTTTTAACTTTGTTCATTAGTAAATGATTTGGATCCAAATTTCCTTAAGTGAGGGCCAGGGGATGGCTCAGTAGAATAAGTGCTTCCCTGGCAAGCGCAAGGGCCTGAGTTCAAAAATGTAAGTAAAGTGCCAGTATGTTGTGATAGTCATTCCTCAAGGAAAGGCTGAGAAGTCTTTTCAAGAATTAGTTAGCAGTCAGGCCAGAGGAAGAGTAACAAAGAATTTGAACACATGTGTGTGTGTGTACATGTGCGTGTGCGCGTGTGTGTAGTGTGTTTGTATGTGATCTTTCAAAAAATAATAATATTTCTAAACATAAGAAATAATACTGCTGTTTCATTCCCACCTCTGGGGTGCACTGAGATGGCAATTGAGACTGGGTGTGGTAGCACGCCTGTAATCCTAGCTATTGGGAGGCTGTAAACAGGCGGATCACTATGAGTCAGATCAAGTAGTGAGACCCTGAACACCCTGTAGACTCTTCTCTAAAATACAGGAAAAAAAAAGAAAGAAGAAAGAAATAATAGCATTTATTACTACAATGGTAAAAACTAAGAGTGAAAAATGAAAATTACCATTGTCATAGTTCACATTAGTTGAGTGGTAATTATATTTCAAATATATTGTTAAGTAATTTAGAGTGTCTGATTTTCGCTGATTATAACCCCAGTTTTTAAAAATTACCACAACATCAATGCTTTTAGCATCTGCTAAAAATCACAAATGTTCCATCTACACTAAATAAACTTGTCAAATGCACTGGAGAAAAGTGTTCCATCTTGGTCTCAAAGTTGATTGCACTCCCAGGACAATACAGAAAATATCTTACTGCATTTTACCAGATGCAAATGTTTTCTAAATCTTTCTTCTTTCTTTCTTTCTTTTTCTTTTTTTTTCTTTTTCTTTTTCTTTTTTTTGCTTCTGGTTCTGCAAATCAAGTTCAACTTTATTTACACCAGCCAAGATATAAAAAAAACACAAATGTCCATAAAGGGATCAACTATGTTTTACAGATATAATTCAGCTTTAAAAAAAAGGAAATCTTATCCTATTTTACAATGTACATGAACCTTGAGGAGTTATGTGATGTATAATAAATCAGTAACAAAAATATAAATAGTAAATGTTTCTTATTATATGAGTATATAAAATAATCAAGCTTTTCAACGGAGACCAGGGCCAGGGATCTAGCTCAGTAGAATAAGGGCTTGCCTGGCAAGTGCAGGGTCCTGAGTTCAATCCCTGGTACCACTAAATAAATAAATAAAAATGGAGAAGATTCATCCTAAGGTTCTGGTCCATTGAGGGAAATTGCTCAGTCTATATTTGTGTTCAGTTTTGTAAGTCAATGATTCTAGACATCTGAGGCACAATAATGTGCATTATATACTGTCCCCTATATAAATGGTGAAGAATGTAAGTGTCATGACCCACATCTGTAATCTAAGTACTCCAAGCAACTGAGGCAGGAAGGTCACAAGTCCAGATGGGCAACTAACTGAGATTCACTCTCAAAATAAAATTTTAAAAAAGCCTCAAGATGTAGTTTAGAAGATTCCATGGAATTAATCCTTCATATTGTCAATAAAATGAAAAAGATTGAGAATCTAGATTTTTACACATTTATTTATACCACAAATCATAATGAAATAAACACATGTATACATAATACTTTTAGGGGCCAGGGAGATAGCTCAGAAGTATAGGCACTTCCCTGGAAAGTGCAAGGGCCTGAGTTCAATTCCTGGTTCCACCAAGAAAAAAATAATAATAATTTTTTTCAAAGCATTGTAAGACTTTTATTTGGGTTTCTCAAATTGTATATCATTATTTAGACTGATACTTAGTTAATTTAAAAGAGTTCAATATGTGATGGGATTTATGACCAAGAATGATGAAGTTGCACTTAGCACTTAGTGAAAATTCTTTGAGGCCCTAGGTTTGTGCATAATTTTTGCTGACATAGTGCACTCAAGCCTAGTTAGGAAAAGTTTCATATTCACTAAGCTCAAGATTTTGATGTATTGTTTCTGTCTACTTTCAAGTAACAAAAAAATCTCAGATGATTATACAGTGAGTAGTCTTGTTCTGTTCATAGCTTTGTGGTTACTGCTAACTATACAATGGATGCCCTGGATTGGATTTTGGGTGGGAGCTGGTGATGCTGGTGGCAAATATATTGCCAAGGAAACTGCTCATCTGCTGTGCAGGAGCTAAGGGGAGAGGAGGAGGAAGAGCGCACCCCACACACAGCATTCCTGAAGGTTCTGCGCCACTAAGCATCTCCTAAAGGTTCCCTGCATCCCAGTAGTCACCCTATGGACCATGAATTTAACTCATGGACCTTTGGGTTCATTGAACTTCTCAACTATAGTAAAGTTATTAATTAATTATAAGAAAAAAACTACATAAAATTTATGTCACAATCTATCATATCCAAATTAATGATGAAGTGTCTCTATGTAGTTAGCACACCTATGGCTAAGCCTGTAAACAGATGATTTGATATGGATAGTGTCTTGAAATTACTCTTTGTTAAATTTGCATTTTTTCAGTGCATGTTCATAGTACATAATAGTTACATTCATCATTACTTCATGATTATTCTTTTAGTCTCATACTACGTATGAAATAAATCAAAACCCTACTTACTCTCTTACAAAAGGTCAAGGATGGCTCCATGGTGCCTCCACTTTTACTATTGCAGTACATTACCTTTCAGATTGACCTAATTATAATTGGTCTCTGTTATCCTTATGGTTTCCCTATAATATTTCTGCACAACTGCAATGCTTTAAGTAAGTAGATCAGATCATGCTCTCTCTCTTTTCATAATTTTATGTTTATCTTTTCATTTTACTGAAGGGTTGCGAAGGTCCTATGCTTTGAAACTCTTAGAGTTTCTCCCACAAGAGAGCTCCTATTGCACTCCAGTCTGCCCCTTCTCACCGGCCTCCTTCCTATGACCTAAATTGTTCAGATGCTCATCTTGAGTAAAAGTGCAGAATTTGACTCCTTTGATTAGAACACTTCTCACTGGAAATTAGCATCACTTGTTCCTTGAACATGAGCTATTCACCAAATTTTACCTTTTGATGAAATGATTAATTTGTATGTGCAGTCATAGTCTTTACCCGACCTCCAACACCTTTTTACTCCATATCACTTATAATACTCTAACGTAGTATGCAATTACACATTTTGATTATTTTATGTTCATCCCTATTGATTAAAACATGAGATTCATGTAACTCATGACTTCCATTCACCTCATCCTCTATGCATATCCTATGCACGTTGATTTACGTGTTAGTGAAAATTGATGAACAGCACTTTGCAAATGCTTTTAAGATTTACCCTAGCAGTGATTTTCATATGAATTTATCTAAACTGAGATCTAATCTCTGGTATATAATTGCTATGAGTATGATATTTTCTTACATGAACTTTAGTACAGCCCCAAGGTCATTAAATATTCACAAAGAATTCAAGCAAAAGTCTTTAGTGACATCTTACTATGTAGAAATCTTTTGAAAGTGAGTCTTTTGAAAATATAACACTTGCTTCACTCAAATTTAACATTTGTAGTAACTTGTCAAGCTGAAAGATAAAACCAGTGAATCAAAAAGACAGTTTACTAATGGCTGTTTGGTAATTTTATCTGACTTTATGACTTTTTCCTTTAAAAATTCCTTGACGTTGGAATGTATAGCTTATTACTAATCTGAGCTCTCTATATAGAGTCTATAAATGCAAGTGTGTATACAGTAAGTATTATTGTTATAAAATATAAACCTTTAAATGACAAAAATTTATATCATACCCTTAAAATTTAGTACAGAATATTACTAACTGAGTTCAAGAAAAATTATTGGGGCCAGAGAGCTAGCTCAGTGGTGTAAGTGACTGCCTGGCAAGCATAAGGTCATAAGTTTAACTCCTGGTACGAAAAAAAAGTTATAGGAGTTATAATTTACAAATATAGATTGTGTATTAGAATTAATATCATGAAAATTAGTTATGTATTATCATAATTTCAATGGATGTTTGAACATATTTTCCTGTAGATAATATATGAGGAGAATATTAAAGGTTATTCTTTATAGTTTGTATTAGAACCTATGAAATATTTCAGCTCTGCACATTTTCCAAATGTCTATTTAACACAGAGCTAATATTGTCACTATATGTGGCATCTCCAGATGGCAATTACATCAGTAGGGGATTGGGAAAACTTGTAAAATCAATTATAATTGCAGGTAAAATTAAACGTGGAAGAGCCACTTAATATGTTGAATTTAATCTGATTACAGTTCTTTGAACTATTTAAGAATATTCCTATCTCATTCTAATTCAAGAGCTTCTTACTTGCTGTCCCTATCAAACATCCACTGGGTTAGACCATATGTAAAGCTTAGGTTCATTCTCAGAATTGTTGCGGAGCAACTAAAGTAGATCCCATTTTTAGCTTTATCTTCACGTATAAACTTCAAAGAATAGGCAGTTTTTGTGGCTTGATTAAATATACTTTTCTAATGTTTAGAACTATATGCATGTGAAATTTAGTATATAAGAATCTTGAGAGTTGATTTAAGGATTTTCTTTTTGATCTTCAATGTGTATTGGAACACATATAATTTCAGCCTTGGGAAGTAGACGCAGGAAAATTGCAGTGAGTTTAAGGTCAGCCAGGGGTGTATAGTGAATTCAAGTCCAGCCAGAACAACATCCCAAAACACATCTAAAAAATAAAAAAAGTTGAATTAAGTTGTTATTATTATTATGATTATTATTATGATTATTATTATTGTATTTTAGGGAAGGGTCTACAGGGTGTTCAAGGTCTCACTACCAGATTGGATTTGTAGTGATTCTCCTGTTTACAGCCTGCCAAGAGCTGAGATTACAGGTGCACGCCACCACGCCCAGTGTTAATTGCCATCTCAGCTCTCCCTGGGGGTGGGACCAGCACTGCAGGTCAAGGGATTGAACCCCTGGCACTTGCTCCTGTTTTCATGCACTTTAGTCTGCTGAGCTAGTAGTTCAGCCCTTTGAATTAAGTTTATTATTGCTTGTACTACTACATATTATGTGTCCTCAAATATTTTTAAACACTTTTCTTGCAAACTTGGCCTGTTGATATTATTATGGTTCAGATTTAAAACTTCTTCTTACAGTGTGTTCAAAGAACTGGGCTATTAGAAAATGCCTGCATCACGAGGGCTCTGTGGGCCCCTATGATCCATTATGAGATCATAATTTGGTGATACTATCAGCATTTAATGGAAATGGGCGTGATGGCGCCCCCTTGGCAGGAGTCCTGGGGACGCGACAGTGGAGACCATACTGAGTCCTAGGGCAGGTCCTTCGGACCCAGCTCAGCCCCAATTTCTCCTTCTTTGATGCCATAAATTAAGAAGCTTTGCTCCACCAGTCTTTCTCTGTGATGTTCTGCCACAGCTCAGGACCACAGAAATAGAACCAGTTGACCATGGACTGAGATCTCTGAAATCACGTGCCACGATAAAATTTTCTTTCTTGAAACTGACATTTCTCAGTGTTCCAGCATAACAATGAAGTGATAACACTGGTAATTAATGAATCCTCTCATGCATAAGTAACTACCAGATTCAATGTCATGAATAAGTCACACGTCACTGTATAAGTCAAAGGATTTCATAAAAATGTATGAGATGGCCAGAAGGAAAGAAAAATTATTTTTTCTTTCATTTTAACTTATGTATTGTGAAAAATCATGCATTTATAATTTTTCAGAAATCAACACTATGGTTTCAATGAGTTTCAAAACATTTTTTGATTGGTGGATGCTAAGGATATTTCTGGAAAAGAAAAAAATGGCATATCAAAGTGCTCATAATTTTTTAATTATTCAGTCTAACAAGGAGTATAGAAACATACCCCCCAAAAAGAATTAAAGCAAGGTTCTGAGTTCAATCCCCAGTACCACAAAAAAAGCAAAATAATAATTAATAAAATAAAAAATAAGTAGAAGAAGAAGATTCAGAGCAAAGTCCGTAGAAAGTCACTTTGTAATATTGAAAATAATAACAATTATCTTCTAGGGAAAGAGGGCACATGGTTGTAATCCCAGTGCTGGTAAGGTTAACACAAAAGGATCACTGTAAGTCTGAATTGCATAGTGAGACCCAGTATCAAAACAAAAAGATTTGTATAAGTATTCCTTAGGTGTCTTTTGAAAAACTTAAATCCAATTAGGCAAACTTGATTTTATCAGCTGGAATGTAATGAAAGAAAGTGTTTTCCTAATCAATTAAATGTAACACTACTTTCAAAATAATTTTGTGATAATAAAAAATATTTTCCTGGCGGCCAGCCAGATAGCTCAGCAGATTAAAGTGCTTGCTTAGCCAGATGCAGGGACTGCCCCAGGGCATGCTGAGACTGTGATCGAGACTGGGCGTGGTGGTGCACACCTGTAATCTGAGAGCTTGGGAGGCTAAATACACAGGAGGATCACTTTGGATCTGTGTAGTGAGACCCTGTAGACCCTGCAATAAATACATCAATTTTTTTTTTTCCTCTTAGGAGGCTGATGTATTAGTAACACTTGGAGTTTGAGTCTAGCCTGAGATATATCGTGAGACTCTGTCTGAAAAAAAGAAAACAACAAAAATTAAATAGATAAAGAACTAAATGAAAGATTTGAAAACAAAATTACTAGTAGAAAACTATTCCTATCAAGTTCTAGATGATGATTGTTAGATATGGCACCAAAAGCATAAGAATTAAAAGTAAACATAAGTAACTTAGAGGACCCCATTAAAACTAAACTTAATTGCACACTAAGGAAACATGAAAGGATAAAAATAATCTCTGGGCATGAAGAAGTTATCTGAAAATGACTAACCCAACAAGTGATTCATATCTGAAAAGAATAAAGAATTCCCGAATTGAGGAGGACAGGTGGAGGAAGTAGGGGAAAGAGATATATTTACGTATGCAAACACAATATTTTAGATGATTGAACTGTTGATTTCTGCTGTTTTTTGTTTGTTTGTGGAACCGGGGATTGAACTCAGGCCCTTGCACTTGCCAGGAAAGCATTTATTCCACTGAGCCATCTCCCCAGCCCCTTCTGCTGGTTTTTGGAAAAGAGGAGTTAATGCTTAATTTGTTTTGTCCTTTTTCTTTTTCTTTTTTCACTTCTTAATTTCTTATTTTTTTCTTTTTCCAATTTTGCATTTATATATCTGGCAATCTGAAAAACTAAACTGAATACAATGCTATGAAATATATCAAGTACTGTCAAATTCATATCATTTTGTTCAGAGAAATTCTATATCATAGGGCTCGCGAGACAACTCAATGCATTAAGTGCCTGCTTAGGCAAACTCAGGGGCTGGGGTTCAATCCCTGGCAACACATGATGCCCCAGCCTCACCCCAGGAGCACCAAGTCAGCTATCCAGCCAGGCATGGTAGTTCATGCCTGTAATCCCAGTGCTGGGGAGGCTGAAAGCAGAAGGATCTCTAGTAATCTGAGCTGTGTAGTGACATCCTGTACCAAGTACATTAAAATAATTAAAAATTCTGTATCATTTGTAATTTTTGTGTTTTAATACTATTTTGTAATCTCACTAAAAAATTTAAAGAATTCAAGCAACTCTAAAGCTAAAAGCAAGCCAATTCTAAAAATAGACTAGCAACTCGGTACTTCTCCTAAGATATATAAGTCATTCATTTGCTTATGGAAAAAGGCTCAATACTCAATATTGCCACCTATGAGGGAAAAGCAAATCAATTGCAATGAAACATTCCTACACACCTATTAGAATGCCTTATCAAAAGAAAAGCAAATGATGATAAATTAGTAAGGAAATAGATTCTGTGTGTTTTGTTCTTAGAAACATAAATTTGTGTAGTCATTGTGCAAAACTATATATGGATTTGAAAATAGAACTACCATTTAATCCAGGAATTGTGTCTCTAGGTATATTAACAATACAAATAAAGCCTGTATATTGAAGACATATTTGGATTTATTACAGCATTACTTATAATCATAAAAGAATGGAATCAGCCTAAGTGTCTATGCAAATATGACTGCATTAAAAATGTGCCATATCCACACAACGGGATGCCATCCAGACACAAAGAAAGAAACACTCTCATTTGTGGCCATCATTTTAAAATATCTATCTATCTATCAACAACTCATGTTGTGCACTTAGAATGTCTGTAATTTATATTTGCCAAATATATAACATATCTGAGATCAAAATAAAGGGCATGATTGGAGTAAGATACAGTATCGAACAAATGCAGAGTTAGTGAAGTAATGACAAAAATGTTCTCTTATAAAGTTGAGATGATAGGATAATATACAGACACATGTGTTAAATATTTTAAAAGAAAATACATGTTTTGTCTGCTACCTATGCACACACATTAGTCACTAGTCATTTTATTGCATGTCACAATTACTATGTCTTTACAAAGTGGATGTATGTGAAAGCCACATGAAAAGAAAATCTAATGGTTCCCTTTTGCCAGCAGTGCAGGTGATCTTTAATATATTTTTTTTTTTTTTTTTTTTTGTGGAACCGGGGATTGAACTCAGATCCTTGCGTTTGCCAGTCAAGCACTTATCCTACTGAGACATCTCCCCCGGCCCCCCATCTCCCCAGCCCCGATCTTTGATACTTTTAACAGTAAATAATTTTATGTAATCTCAACTCTTGGAGGATGAAAACAGGAGGATCACTATAAGTCTGAGCTGTGTAGTGAGACCCTGTAGACCCTGTACCAAATACATTATTTTTTTTTTAATTAAGGCATGTGATTTTTAATCTTTTGTACTGCTGGACAATTACACTTCAGTAATGTAAACATAACTTTTATTTGTATGAAACATTCAAGTGAGTTACTTCATTGCAGTATTTGATTTATTGTAGTAGTTTGTAATCAAACCTATAATTTCCCTAGGATATGCTTATATTTGTCAAAAACTTTCTTCTTTCATAGGGTTGTAGAAAAAGTAGCATGTGGCATAGAAATACCATAGATATGTAAATATATTGTAGGAAGTGCTAGTTATTTTAAGTTGAAACAGGAAATTATGTCTTCTAACATATAGTGGAAGAAAGAAGCCAAAAGACAAGTATAAATACGTACTACTTTAACAGTCACAGTAAATAGATGAGCTAGTTTTCTTTAATATTATAAAAGTTAAAAATTTCACACTGTACATTTTATATAAGACCCACTGTTTTAGTAAAACTTAAGAAGACTGGTATAAACATGTATATTTATATATCATGTCTATGATACATGTATTTATATTTAATTATAAATATGATACATATGCATACGCATGCACACAAACTGGGAAGAAATTGACATATGTGAGTGTGTGTGTGTGTGTGTGTGTGTGTGTGTGTGTATTTTTTTTTCCTTTTTTTTTCAGTAATGGGGTTTGAACTTGTGGCTGGCTGCTTGACAGGCAGGCGTTTATGCCATTGAACTATCTCCCTGGCCTGACATATTTTTTTTAACTTAATTATGGTACAAAAATTACAGAGGTTTAATGAAACCTTAATTTTAATTTTGAATATTAGTCATTTTCCAGGCTTGCAATATGCAGTAGATAAATTCTTCAGGGAGAAATCCCCAGTAGAACCTCCCTGTCACACACATAACCATGATGGTAGGCCACAAATGTGCTTACAGTGCACTGTGTTGCTAAGATCTCATCCTTTGCAGTTTAAGTGTATTAAACTGAGCTTATATTATTATTATCTTTTTATATATATATATTTTTTTTTGCTTGGGAGACATTATATTAATTTTAATTATTCTTTTTAAAAATGTTTAATTCTATTTTATTTTGAAAAGTGAAGAAAAGCAAAGACAAAATTCAGAAACAGACATAAAGAGGGTAATATGCAATACATATGTTACAGATTTTCAAAACAAGAATAGATGGTTAACTATGGTTGATATGTTATCCATTTTATCTTCAAATCTGTTACTTAGATTAACAGATACCGTTACATAAGATTGAACATATGATTGAATATTACTCCTTGCTTTTTACTTTTTTGTTTCTTTTTCTTTTCTTTTCTTTTCCTTTCTTTTCTTTTCTTTCTTTTTTTTTTAAAGCAAAGGAACTCTGGGGAACAAGTTCAACTGGAGGAATGAAGACCAGCATGGAGGTGCTTGGAGTTCCAGGGAATTATCTTGACCAACAGGAATTCAGTTGTCTGGCTCATCAACTACATGAAGTGAAGCACCTGGAACCTGACCATTGGCCTGTCCAGGACAGCACAGGGTAAATACAATTCAAAAGGGAAACCATTTTGCATGCAAACTCCCAATTTATGATTTGTTTTCTTGTATAACTATACACTTTGCTCCTATAGTCTAAAGTACAAAACCAATAGTTTCAAAATTTGTCAATTTCTATCATTTGTTTTATGTTATTATTGCTAGTCAAACCACTATAGCTAGGGTAGCATGTCTGCTTTAATGGATTTTCAAACTTGTGTAATGACATTGGGAAGCACGAGGGTAAAAAACTCACCAAAGCCCTACATCTAAAGATGGAGGACAGTGCCTCACAGAAACCAATATATCATTGTCAATTTATTAGAAAGGCAGAATCTTGAGACAGATACAAACCAAGAATCAACAGCTAGAGATGGTATCCCTGAAGAATAGACTCTTCCCTACAGTGGCCTTGATAGTAATGATGTGGCTACCTCTTATCAAACTTTCACAAGGATTATCACAGGAATCAAAATAAAGTGTTCTTTCTGAAATAGAGAATGAAAGGTGAAGGAGTAAAATGCAATCTCAGGCCACCAGCCCACACAGAAGGAGGCTGGGGACATCAGTATAGAAGAAATTAGAAGTCACAAATCTGAAATCTCTGAGATGATTGCAGTTGAAGTAAAGAAACAATTACTGATGGATATAGAGGACATTAGATCAGAAATAATCTCCCAAATTAAAAAAAGAAAAGACAACCATTTCATGAAAGACTTGCCAAGAATATCTAAAGAAGACATTCATTAAAAAAAATAGAGGAGCAACCTTGAAGGAACTACATAGGAAAGAAATAGAACACATGAAACATTTTCAAAGAGGTATTCAGACAATAAAATCTCCATTAAAAGCTGCCAAAACCACATGAATGAAACTGAAGGTAATCTTTCACATTTTAAAGACATCATTGCAGCTAGTGACCAGGAAAGAAAAAAACTCTTAAAAGTAACAGAAATCAAGAAATAATACTTCAAAAGCTACAAGATGACACAAAAAATGAACAACATAAGATTAAAAGGTGTCAGAGAAAAAGAAAGGGTCAACACAAATTACATAAAAAACTATTTGCAGAAGTAATAGCAGAAAAATTCCCAAGCATGGGAAAAGAATCTACAGATTAGTGAAGCAAACAGAACTCCAAGTCAATCAAAATAAATCTACAGCCATATATTATAATAATCAAACTTCCA
>NW_004524751.1:4430851-4433412 GCF_000260255.1 Octodon degus
AAAAAATAAACAGATCATATTTAAAGAAAAGCTGATCAGAATCCCAGCGTATTTCTTAACACAAACCATCAAATCAGGAAGACCTTGAAGTATTTCTAGTCCTGAAACAAAACAACTTCCAACCCAGATTGATGTACCCCACAAAGCAATCTTTCAAAATTAATGGAGAAGTAAAATACTTCATGACAAAGAAAAATAAAGAGATTCATTAATAGCAAAGCAAACCTACAAAGCATACTGAAAGAAATCCTAGTAAGCGGCCAAAATAACAAGAATGCCAGGAACAGCAACAGAAAGAAACAGCCTTTAGGGCAAGCAATTAAAATGAGAAAAGTAGGGAACCAACAGCAGAAAAATAACGCGACAAAAATAATACAATGCATATCAAATACAACAATGAATTTATTTATTTATCTATTTATTTATTTATTATTTGGTATAGGATCTCACTATGCAGCTTTGACTTGTAGTGATCCTCCTGTTTTCAGGTGCACTAGCACTGGGATTACAGTGTGCACCAACATGCCCAGACTTGCTCCCTGGCTCAACATACATTAAGATGAGGCTGGCGTGACACGTGATGCTGGGGATCCCAGTCCTTGTGCTTTCCAAAGCAGGTGCTTAGCCCACTGAGCTATGTCACTGGCCTATAACAATGAATTTAAATGGTACCAATTCACCAATTAAAAGAAATAAACTTACACAGTGCATCAAGACATAAAAATCTAACAACGTGCTTAATACAAGAAACATATACATCTCAAAAGGAAATACATGTGTTGAAAGTCAGATGTGGATAACTACTCCATGTGCTAGGAATGCAGAAATAAAAGCAGGGCTAGCTATTCTCTACACAGGCATTGTGAACTATAAACTGAATAATCAAATGATAAATAAGTATAACACATACTTGCTAAGGGAAAAGTTCAACAGAGAGAGATAACAATCATAAATATGCACACACCAAGTATGAGAGCACATAATTATAGGAACAATGTTAAAGGATGTGAAAAATTAAATTAATGATGCAATCTTAATTGGGGAGCTTAACACCCTATTAAGTCACAGAGATAGATCAGCTAGAAAAAAATTAGCAAAGAGGTAGTAGAACTGAACACTTTGCTTTTTATTTTTATTTTATATTTTTGTTCCATAATTTTATTGAGAAACAAATAGCAATGAGACAGTTTCAAACAAAACTAGAAGGACAGTTTCTATAATTAACACATTGCATACATTCTTCCTAGTGGTTAATTGCTGTACAAGATGCGGACATGATATCCTATTTACAAACACCATTAGAGCAAACCCCTCTGTTCATGAAGAGAATGTAACTATATATCTATCATAATCATTTTGAATACACAGATACAAAATGGATACTCACTTGTATTCTCTTTTTTTGTTAAGTACCATCATTTAAATATTGTAGGTGTGTAAACTCAGCAAAATATTCTAAAAGAGTCCAGTAGTCCATAATAGTATTGGGTCTTCTGCTTCACTGGCAATGTCAGAAATTGTTGACCTGAGTCCCCTACAGCTCAACACAACAGCATGGCTTTACTTCTTATACTTCGTTTTTATACTTTTCTGCGGGATGGTTAAGACCAAAGTAAATAGGAGCTATGCAACAAGAGTTGTAGCTTTTGGGGCTGATAAGGTCAGTGAAATCCCCCCAGGATTTATCCTGAGATCCTGTACCTCAGATTGTAGAACTTTGTCAGTGTCAACGATGTGGATGAGTCACAGCCATTGCTTGGTCAATGTGCTCTCTGTGAAAGCCTGAGAGAATGTTTTCTCTCCATGTGACTCTCCTTAGGCACACTCTACATCATTGATCACTTTCTTCTTTGGCTCCATGATCTCCTTGATCAGAAAATTTGGGACACTACCGAGTTACGTGACATTACAGTACAAGTTCTCATATGTCCTGAGTATTAATTGACCTTGGAAGACTAGGGCCAAAATGTTGTCTTTCCTTGTGGCCCTCCTTTTTCTCCAATTTTGGTCTGCAAACTTAGATTGTTAACCATCCAGAAGACAAGCTTATTGTTATTACCATACAGTCTAGGCTGTTAAGCTTAACTTCACTATCTGTCTGAATATCAAACATCTTAGTCATAACATGGAACAGGTATTTTACATCAAGTATTGAGATGTTGAACTTTAAGTCCCTATAGAATATGATGAAAAAACATTTAAAAATTAGAATATATTTTTAAAAATAGGCATAAAGAATTATATACTTCTTATGTTTATACATAAGTCCAAAAATCTAAACATATAAAACCTAGAAGCAGGACAGTCCCATAATATTACTTTTCCTGTTTTTTGTTTGCATTCACCACCCCTTCTTTTTGAACAATCATCTACCTGAGAGATAGCACAGCAGCAACTGGCATGTCATGACAAGTAGCCCCTATTCAGAAGACAAGAATGACAGTCAGTCCAAACATGAAACTACTATCACAGATTACCATCTTCAGTGTAGTTGCTTAGTTCACAGGTATCAGTATATATAGTTAGTCAGGGTGAGAATCTTTCCAATTAACTGCTAGATT
>NW_004524751.1:4433875-4435992 GCF_000260255.1 Octodon degus
CCAACTTTTCTAAGGAGTCTCCAAAATGATTTCCACAATGGTTGCACCAGTTTGCATTCCCAACACCAGTGGAGAAGGGTTCCTTTTTCCCCACAGCCTCTGCAACATTTGTTGTTGGGTGATTTCTTTACGATAGAGATTCTTTCTGGGGTGAAATGATATCTCAATGTTGTTTTAATTTGCATTTCGTGGATGGCTAGTGGTGTGGAGCATTTTTTCATATATTTATTCTCTTCTTTAATTTCATCCTCTGAGAAGCATGTGTTCATCTCGGATGTGCATTTCTCATTTGGCTATTTAAAAATTGGGGACCTAGTTTTTTTTTCTTAGTTCTTTATAAATTCTAGAGAGCAGACCTTTGTCTGAGTACTTATTTGTCATGATATTTTCCAAATTTCTGTGTTGCCTTTTCACTTTGTTGGTAATTTCTTTTGATGTGAAAAAACTTCTCAGTAAAAGCAGGTCCCAGTTAATTTTTTCAACTGTTTCCTGTGAGACTTAATTTCTGTTCATGAAGCCTTTGCCACCCCTATGTCTTCAAGAGTTCCTCCCACTTTCTCTTCCAGGAGATTTAGTGTCTCTGCTTTAATGTTTAGATCTTTAATCCCTTTGCACTTCAGATTAGAGCATGGTGATAGACCTGGGTCAAGTTTTAGTTTTCGGCATGTAGAGAGCCAGTTTTTAAAGTACCATTTGTTAAAGATGCTATCTTTCTTCCAGTGAGTATGTTTGGCCCTTTGTCAAAGATAAGGTGGCTGAGTGTGTTTGTAGGGGCTTCAGCGTCTTCTAATCTATTCCATTGATCCTCAGTTCTATTTGTTGCCAGTACCATGCTGATTTTATCACAGTAGCCTTATAGTATAATTTCAAGTCAGGAAGTGTAATGCCTCCTGCCTCGCCTTTATTGCCAGGGATTGCCTTTGCTATTCTAGGTCTTTTCTGGTTCCAGATAAATTTTAGGAATGATTTCTCTAGGGCTGTGAGTTATGTTGTTGGTAGTTTCATAGGGATCAAATTAAATCTGTACAACAATTTTGGGAGTATGGCCATCTTCTCAATCTTGGTTCTTCCAACCAGAAGCATGGAATATCTTTCCATTTTCTGAAATCCTCTAGGATCTCTTTTTTCAGAGTACTGTAATTTTCCTTCAAAAGATCTTTGACTTTTTTAGTTAGATTAATTCCAAGGTATTTCTTTTCCCTCGGTGCTATTGTAAAAGGTATTGTTTCTATAATTTTCCTCTCAGTGTGTTTGTTGTCTGTGTAGAGGAATGTTAGCGACTTTTGGGTACTGACTTTATAACCTGCTATGCTACTAAATTTCTGTATTAATTCTAGTAGCTTCTTGGTGGAGTTTTTTTGGGTCTTCCAAGTAAAGTATCATGTTATATACAAATAAAGATAATTTAACTGCTTATTTACCTATTCTTATTCCTTTTATTTCTTTCTCTTGTCTAATGGTTCTAGCTAATGATTCCAGAACTATGTTGAAAAGGAGTGGTGATAGAGGACATCCTTGTCTTGTACCCGATCTAAGAGTAAAAGATTTCAGTTTTTCCCCATTTAGGATTACATTAGCTATTGGGTTTTTATAAATGGCTTTTATCAGATTGAAGAAGAGGCCATCTATTCCAATTTTCTGTAGGACTTTGAACACAAATGAGTGTTGGACTTTGTTAAAAGCCATTTCTGCATCAGTGGAGATGATCATGTGGTTTTTATTTTTCGCTCTATTGATATAGTGAATTACATTTATAGATTTTCAAATATTGAACCGTCCTTGCATCCCTGGGATGAATCCTACCTGGTCATGGTGTTTGTTCTTCTTGATGATTTGCTGTATTCCATTTACTAAGATTTTATTAAGGATTTTGACATCTATGTTCATGAGGGAGATTGGCTGTAGTTCTCTTTCTTAGTTGCATCTTTCCCTGGTTTTGGCATCAGTATAATACTTGTCTCCAGAAATGATTTTGGGATGATTGCTTTCTTTTCAACTTCAAGGAAGAATGTGAGGACTATAGGGACTACATCTTCTGTAAATGTCTTGTAGAATTCAGCTGTGAATCCATCCGGACCTGGACTTTTCTTTCTTGGTAGGTTTTTTTTTTTTTTTTT
>NW_004524751.1:4436092-4439658 GCF_000260255.1 Octodon degus
GGAGGGGTGGGGCAGGTAGGGCGGAGTGGTGGGGGGTGGCCCAAGGGTGAGAGAGGGTCCGGCCCACGCTGCGCCTGGGCTGGGACTGGTCCCGCCGGTGCAGGGTAGCAGGAAGCTCTCCACACACTCACCGGACCTGGGCTAGGACTCTCTAGTCACCTGTTGGTGGGTATACAGGGTGTTTCCAGGATTTAGTGATTATGAGTTGTCATGGTTTGGGGTTTTGAAAAGGGATCAATACAATATAGGACATGTATTTTATAAGACATTTATAATAGTCACCAAAAAATCATATGCAAAAAGAGAGTGCAGGAAATTTGTCACACACTAAAGATGCAATGCTGAGGCACTGGATCTCATAACAATGTTGTCTGGCAGACCTAGAGCTCATAACAATGCCTCCCACAAGTCCAGCTGGAGGCCTAGAGTACATGACAATGTCTCATTCATTCCTGCTTCACAGATCTGCACTGGGAAGACCCCAAGGTCAGTGGTGGAAGCTAAACAGTCTGTGCCAGCAGGATGAAGGATCTGAAATAGCAGGCTGAGGGTTATGCACTGGAGCCAGGAGGCAATGCTCAAGGTAATAACTAGAGCTTACCCCGCCACAACGCAAAATACCACAGCCATCCTCAGCAAAAGGAAAATGAAAGCTCAGATGACAAGGAAAGCTGAGTTCCATCAGGAAAACCAGTGTGACCAGCTTCTCCAGGAGACTGAGCTGTGCACCATCTTCCCCTATAGAACCAGGAAGTGATGCTCAAAGTGAGAACCAAAACTACCCCAAAGTGGACCGTAGCCATTCTCAGGGACAACAAGGTCTCAAGCTCTGCCTCTGATGAAAACAGCCAAATTCATCAGGAAAGCAAAGATGCCAAGGTCCTCCAACAGAATAGCTCAAGAGGACCACCAGCTCCTTAACAGCTTCTGCAGCTTCCGTAACAGCCTCTCTCTTTTTTCTTCTTTAGTTCTGCCTCTCATGGGGCTAGCAACAATCCTCAGGTGTGTCCCTCCACACCCAGTACCATGCTAGTTCAGTTTAGCTGAGTGTTACAATTGTCTGCCAGTTGTCAATCCACCACCTGAGTTATGCTACTCTAAACATTGGTACGCATGTATCACTGTAGTATGATGTTTTAAGCTCTTTGGGAAGATACCTAGAAGGTTCATGTGGAATTTCTAATTTCAGTCCATTGAGAAATCTTCATAATGATTTTCATAATAGTTGTAGTAGTTTACATTTCAACTAACAGGTGAGAGCATTCATTTTTACCACAGCCTCACTAACATGAAATATCCTTCAAGGCCTATGTTGTGGGGAATTTAGGCCACAGGTCTCTTGCTTCAGTCAACAGAAAGGCTGAAAACCAGAGACAGATGTTTTTCTTCTTTTCTCCACTATCTTCCAGCAAATATCTAGAATTATATAACATGATTCATTGCTAAAGAATTGATCATCAGGAAATAAAAGCATTTTTTCTCTTAACTTTATATCTGAACATTTTCAAACATAATTAAATTCCAAAGAGTAGTGAAAAGAATATCTTCAATGACATGTTTCCTGTACTTTAACACAATAACTAAAATCTACAACTTTGCTACAGGCATGACTTTTCTTGTTCCACATTCTATGTCTGAAGTAGAGCAAGTCCTATGCAGCTCAATGTATATGGAGGATCTAATCACCATTGTCCCTCTATTAGATTGTAGGAATACCTTCTCCACGAGTTTTCCTTTTGCTGTTATTTTTTTTTTTTTTTTTTTTATTACATCTCTTATTTAAGTGGCTGTTATTGGGCTTTTGAGAGTGGTTATATCTTGTTGATTTAGTTGTGGCAATTTGTACCTTTCTATTAATCTGTCCATTTCTTTTGTGTCTACTATTCTGTGAGAGTAAAGATTTTTAAGGCAGCTGTTGATAATCTCCTGAATTTCCACTGGGTCTGTGGTAATTTTACCCTTTTCATTCCTTATTGCTTTTATTTGAATTTTTCTCTTTCCTCTTTTTGATGATGTTAGCTAGTGGCTTATCGATTTTATTTAATCTTTCAAAGAACCAGCTATTTTTTTTTTAACATTGAATTGTTTTCTTCATCTCAATTGAATTAATTTCTCCTCTAATCTTCATGATTTCTTCCCATCTTGGGCTCTGGGTTTGGTTTGCTCTTCCTTTTCTAGTTGTTAAAAGTGCAGCATTAGTGTATTTTTTGTTCCTTTTCTGTTTTCCTAATGTGTGAATTCACAGGTATGAATTTCCTTCTGAGAACTGCTTTCATCGTATCCCATAAATTACGATAAGTTGTGCTTGAATTATCATTGAATTGTAGATATTTTTGAATTTCTTGCTTAAATTCATCTGTGACCCATTGGTTTTTGAGTAAGGCTTCATTTAATTTCTATATTTTTAAGGGTTTTTTCTGGTTTCTTTTCTCATTTATTTCCAGTTTCATTGCGCTGCGGTCAAATAATGTGGATGGGATATTTTCTGGTTTCTTATATATACTTAAGCGTGACCTATGGACCAGTACGTGGTCTATTTTAGAAAATGACACATGGGTAGCTGAGAAAAATGTGTATTCAACTGTGTTTGGGTGGAACACTCTGTATATGTACCCCAAGTCCATTTGTTTCAAGCTCTGGTTCAGTTCTGTTATTTCTTTGCTATGTTTTTGTCTGGTTGATCTATATTTTGGGGACAAGGGTCTATCTTTTGGTTCTAAGGTCTCCTGTTAAGATTGTGGTATTGGATATTAGATTTTTCATGTCCATTAAGATTTGTTTCATATAGTTGTGTGCTCCCGTGTTTGGTGCATGCATATTTATGAGTGTTACCTCTTCCTCTTGAATTTTTCCCCTAATCAGTATAGAGTGTCCTTCTTTATTTCGCTTGATCATTGTTGGTTTGAAGTTGAGACTGTCTGAGAATAGGATTGGTACCTCTGCTTTTTTCTGAGGTGCTGGGGCATGTAGTTTTGTGTTCCATCCTTCGACTTTCAGCCTATGAGTGTCTTTATGAGTTAAATGTGTTTCTTGTATACAGCATATTGTTGGATTTTGTTTCCTAATCCACTGTGCCAGTCTATTTCTCTTAAATGGTGGATTGAGTCCATTTACATTGATGGTTATAATTGAGATGTATTGACTTACGATTGACATGTTATTTACCTGTTGTTATTTACTCCTTTTTCTCCTGTGTTTAATTGCTTTCCCTATTTAGTTGGTTGCTTCTGATCTCATTAATGGAGTTCTGATCATTTTGTCCCTCTCTAGATCATCTTTCAGGAGCCTGTGTAGGGTTGGCTCTGTCATCATGAAATTCTTTAGCTGTTCATTTTTATGAAAGTGTTTCACTTCTCCATCAAACTTGAAGGAGAGTTTTCAGGGTATAGTAGTTCGACTGGAGTTTGTTTTCATAGAGGAATTTCAGTACTCTGTTCCATGCTCTTCTTGCCTTCATGGTTTGTGAAGAGAAGTGGGCTGTAATTCTGATGGATTTTCCTTTGAATGTGATCTGCTTCCTCTTTCTCTCTCTCTGTCTCTCTCTCTGTGTCTCTGTCTCTGTCTCT
>NW_004524751.1:4439858-4440575 GCF_000260255.1 Octodon degus
GGAGGATCCAGAAATTGAACTCAGGCTCTTGTGCTTGACAGTGAAGCACTTATTTCATTGAGACATGTCTCTGTCCCCCTGCTTCTTTTCTCTAGTGGCTTTCAGTATATTATTCTTGTCCTGAATATCTAGGGTCTTGACTATTATATATCTTGGTGTGTTTTTAATTGGATTGAGGTTACTTGGCGTTGTGTATGATTCAGGTACCTGAATTTCAAATTGTTTAGTCATTTATGGAAAGTTTTCTTACCATAATGGTAAAGAAAAACTTACCATAAATGGTAAGTTTTTTGCTATTACTTCTGCCCATAGTTTTTTTAATGTCATTTACATTGACTACTTCTTTCTCACTGATGCCTATTAATCACACATTGTTCATCTTTGCATCATCTTGCAGGTGGTGGATTATTTTTTCCTGCATCCTAGTTGTTTTTAAGAGATACTTTCTTACCTTTTAACTAGCTGCGCCAGCGTCTTCAAGATGTGAAACTCTGTCTTCACTCTCACTTAAATGGTTTTCCAATTTGTGATTGAGATTTTAATTTCCTCTGTATCTCTTTGACTCTCCTTCATGTGATCTATTTCTTTCCTGTATTGCTCATGCAAGGAATACATCATTTTTCTAATCTTGTCTATTTTTTTATTAATGTCTTCATTAGAACCAGTTATAAATTCTTTTACTGCAGGTTTTTTTTTTTTTTTTTTTTTTTTTTTTTT
>NW_004524751.1:4440675-4444909 GCF_000260255.1 Octodon degus
TGTTTCTGTAGTTGATTCTTTACTTCAGATGGTATGAGTTCTGAGAATTATTTTTTTATTTCAGAAAATAATTCCGCTCTAATTTCCTCTATAACTATAACAACATGCTGTTGCTTATTTACTATTGACGCTATTAATTCACACATTTGAGCTGAGCTAGTGTCCTCTGCACTTGTTCTGGTTGCGCATTGGGTGTCCTCCTTATTATTCTGCATTTGATTCTTTACTGCAGATGTTATTAGTTCAGGGATTTCTTTTTTCATTTTCAATCTGAGTTCCTCTATACCTTTCTGCAGCTGTTTCTTTATTTCAGAAGCCGTTGATTCATTGCTTTCAGCTGTGTGATTCCCTATTTGTTCTGTGTTAGTGTCCTCTGCACTTGTTATGGATGGGCTTGGATTCTGCGATTGCATTTTGCTCCTTCCTGTTGTCATTTTGTGTAGCACTGTCTTCTGACCTTCGTTGTAGATCTTGCTGTTATAGCCTTAGCACCTCCTAAAGTTCAGGTGTAGATCTACAAAGTTTGGATATATACAACTGTGACTCTCTTTGGTGTGGCTGATGTGCTCAATTCCTTCCTGTTGCTGCCCTTGGGGTTGAACCTGTTATGTCTCTTTGGCAAGATGTTCTGCTCCTGGACTACCTGGGTGGTTCTATCCCCTACTCTCTCTGTAGGGATCGCAGCTGAAGCGTTTCACCCCAGGCCTGTATCCCAGGCTGGAGCTGAGGACGGGGGAGAGGCAGCTCTCCCACACACTCACTGGTCCTGGACTATGACTGGATCTGGGGGTTCCCAGAATGCGATAGGAATTCCTACTCTGTGGAGGAGGTATGCAGGGGTACTACAGAGTGATGGGGTCATCCCAAGAGGGTGAAAGAGGGTGTCACCCATGCTGCACCTGGCATGTGACCCGTAGGTCATGCAGGCACATGGTAGCCGGAAGCTGTCCCACACTCTCACCAGGTCTGGCCTAGGACTGGATCAGGTGGTTCCTTGAATGCAGCAGAAATTCCTACTTGGAGGGTTGTGTAGGTAGGTGCTGCGGAGTAGTGAGGGGAATCCCATGGGGATGGAAGAGGGTCTCACCCCTGCTGTTTATGGGCTGGAACCAGTAGGTCCCTCTGGCGCAGGGTAGCCAGAAGCTTTCCCACACACTCACTGGCCTGGGTTTGGACTGGGTTGGGGCTTTCCAGAACGTGGCAGAAATTCCTACTGGGCGGGTGGTGTGGGGGAGATACTCTGGAGTGGTGGAGTGCAGCCCAAGGGTGTGGGAGAGCGTCCTCCCCATGCTGCCCCTGGGCTGGGACTGGTCCCGCCGGCGCAGGGTAGCAGGAAGCTCTCCGCACACTCACCGGACCTGGGCTAGGACTGGGTCTCTGAACACTTTGAATGAATGGACTTAATATACATTTACAGAATGTTATACCCAACAACATCTGAATACATATTATTTTAAGCAGTACATGAGATAGACTAAAATAGTTCTCTAAAATAGACTACTTCCTCATCCATAAAACATGAATAAGCAAATGCAATAGCATTGAAATTATCCCATGCATATTATCTGACTATAGAGCAACGAAACTGTAATTAATGATGAAAGAAACTGCAAAACAAGCATAAACACATTAAATAACATGCTCTTCTGCAACGAAAGGGTCACAGATGGAATCAAAGAACAAATTAAATATATCTACATTTCAACAAAAGTTCAAACACAGTACAATGTAATTTGTGGAATGCAATGAAAGCAGTTCCTACAGGGAAATTCATAGTGGTGAACTTGCACATTTGGAAAATGTTCCACTTCAAGATTTGAGAAAAAGAGGAACAAATCAAACACAATGCCCAAAGAATGGGGGAAATTATAAAAATCAGAGCAGGAATTAATTCAACTGGGACAGAGAAGAATTAATGAATCAAAGAGTTGATTATTTGGAAGATTAAATAAAATTGATAAATCCCTATTCAATCTCATGAAAGAGAGAAAGAAAGATCTCAAATTCAAGCAATAAGGAATAGAAAGTACAAAATTACTACAGATCCTGTAGAAATTCAGAAGACCATAAATACCTACTTCAAAAATGTTTACCCTCAGAGGATGGAAAATGCAGAAGAAATGGACAAATTCCTAGATATTTATAAATTACCAAAACTGAATCAAAAATATCTAAAAATTTGAATAGCCCAATATCAATCAATGAAACTGAAATTGTAATAAGAAAATTTACAAAGAAAAGCCAAGGACCTAATTGGTTTACAACTGACTTCTACAAGAAATTTAAAGAAGATTTAATCTCAACATTCCTCAAATACTTTAGTGAAATTGGAAAGGAAGCAATTGTACCTAACTCATTTCTGGAGGCAAGTATTATACTGATAACAAAACTGGAGAAAGACTCAAACAAAAAACAATAGTATAGACTCATGAATATACATACAAATCCTCAATAAAATACTAGCAAATGGAATGCAGCAAATCATTAGGAAGATTATAAAGCATGACAAGGTGGGATTAATCAATGGATGCAGGGATTGGTCAACATAGACAAATCTATAAATGTAATATTCCACAGCAACAGAGCCAAAAATAAAACTGCTATGATTGTCTCACTAGATGCAGAAAAGCTTTTGACAAAGTCCAACATTCATTCATGCTAACAGCCCTACAAAAAACTGGAATAGACGGCCTATATGTCAATCTGATAAAATCCATCTATGAAAAACCAACAGCCAATATCATTCAAAAGGAATAAAAACTGAAAGAGATTACTCTAAAATAAGATAAAAGACAAGGATGCCTACTATTACCTCACCAATTCAATATAGTTCTGGATAAAAAAGCCAGAGATATTAGACAAGAGAGAGAACTAAAAGGAATAAGAACTGGAAAGGAAGAAGTTAATTTATCTTTATTTTCAGATGACATGATCTTCCATCTGGAAGACCCAAAAATGCCACGAAGATATTCCTAAAATTAATAAACAAATTCACTAGTGTATCAGGATACAAATTCAACACCTCAAAATCAATAGCACTGTTACACATAATGAAAAAATTCACTGAGATAAATTAGAGAAATAAAATACTTTGAATTGACATCCAAAAAATACTTGGGCATTATTCTAACAAAGGAAGTAAAAGATCTATACAATGAAAATTACAGTACTCTAAAAAATAGATTGAAGATTTCAGAAATTAGAAAAATATTTTTTGCTTATGGATATGAAGAACGAACATTGTGAAAATTGCCATACTCCCAAAAGTAAAATATGGTTTTAATGCAAACTTGATCAAAATACAATCAACATACTTCACAGATCTAAAGAAAACATTCCTAAAATTTATTTGGAATAAAAAATACTTGGAACAGCAAGGTCAGTCCTAATAAATAAAAGCAAGGCAGGAGTTATTACAATCCCTGGTTTGAAATTATAGTGTAAAGCTGCTGTGACAAGATCAGCACAGCATTGTTTAAAAAAAAAAAGAACTTAGGATAAATGCAACACATTAGAAGATCCAGGCACAACTAAAAACACACTCATCCACTTTATCTTTAATGAAAGGGCCAAATACATTCAATGGAAGAAAGATCACCTCTTGAACAAATGGTGCTGGAAAAGTTAACTTTCCACATGCTGAAAACTAAAACTAGTTTCAGGTCTATCACTACACAGTAAACTAAAGTCAAAATGGATTAAATATCTAAACCCTAAAACAGAAACAATAACTCTCCTGGAGGAAAATGTAGGTAGAAATCTTGAAGACATAAAATAGGCAGAGAGTTTGTGAAAGAAAAAAAAAATCAAAAAACCGAAAACAAATTGCACAAGACATATCTTCAAGAATTTACAACTGCGATCTCATCTTCTAAAAAATTTATGCACATCAAAAAAAAATCACTGAGGCCTGCGAGATATTTTAGCTGACTACAGTGCGTTCTTAGGCAAGCTTAGACAAAGCAGGGATTCCAGTTTAATTCCCCAGGACCACTTGGCTCAACAACCCTGTCCCCAAGGGTGGGTTGAGCCAGCCAGAGTCTGGGTGTAATGGTGCATGCCTGTAATTATAGCACAGAGGAAGCTGAAAGCAGGATGATCACCAAGAATCCAAGCTGCATAGTGAGACCCTGCAACAAGTACATTAAGAAAGAAGAAAGACAGAGAGAGAGAGAGAGGAGAGAGAGAGAGAAAGAGAGAGAGAGAGAGAGAGAGAGAGAGAGAGAGAGAGAGA
>NW_004524751.1:4445009-4456571 GCF_000260255.1 Octodon degus
AAAGAAAGAAAGAAAAAAGAAAGAAAGAAAGAAAGAAAGAAAGAAAGAAAGAAAGAAAGAAAGAAAGAAAGAAGAAATCACCAGAGAGTGAAAAAAAACCCACAATTTGGGAAAAAAATCTTCATCCGGAGTCATTCAGACAAAAGACTTCTATCTAGAATATATACAGAACAACAGCAATAAAATAAAACAAAAACAAATCAGGTGCCTCAAATTCAAAGACCCAGTACAAAAACGGTCATCTGAAATAGCTACTTTTCAGTGAAAAAATTACAAATGGCAAATAAAAACAAAGAAAAATGTTCAACAGCACTGGTCATTCAAGAAATGCAAATTGAAACAACACTGAGATTCTATCTCAACCCAGAAAGAATGGTTGTCATAAAAAATCAACTAATAACAAATGCTGTAGAAGCTGTGGGGAAAAAGGAACTCTTTTCCACTGTTGGTGTGAGTGTAGACTGGTTTAATCTTTATAGAAATCAGTGTGGAGAGTCCTCAAAAATTTAGGTCTAGAAATCCCAATCAACTAGCTGTTCCCTTTCTAAGTATTTTTCCAAAAGAATTGAAAACATCATAGCACAGGGATATATGTTGTACCTATATTTATAGCATCATAGTTTGTCATAGCTAAATCTTGAAAACAGCCTAACTGCCCATCAACTGAGGAATGGATTAGAAAGTGGTATTTCAATACAATGGAATATTACCCAGATATAAAGAAAGATAATATTTATGTTTTTATAGGTGGATGAACGAAAGTAGATGTTATACTCACAAGTGAAATAAATAAGACCCACATATGTAAATATTATATTGTTTCTGTAATGTAAGAACCAAAAATAATAAATAAAATGTAAAATGTACAATAGATATAGTAAAAGTGAAATAAATAGAGGGAATAAACAACTGAGATCAGGAAAGGAGAAAACATGGGGATAAAAGGGGAAATCATTGCTAAGATGATTTTGCTACTAATTTCTCTGTTTTTTGAACGTAGCAGCTAATGTTTAAAATTTTTACTTTGATCAATTTTATATGCTTATCTCTGTAATATGAACAACTACATTGAAGACAGAAATGTGTAATATAATAATCATTGTTGAATAGCTATGATCTTATTTTCTAGTTGTGTATTGTTTCTAATGTCTTACTGATTATTTTACTATTTTCTTTAAAAAATAAAAAAACTAAACAAATTAGTAAAAAAACAATTAAAATGATACATAATTTCAAAACAAGGAGATAGGAACTTAACAATGGCTATTTTATTGCATATTTTTATCTCTGAAGTAGTTGCTCAAATTACCAGACATAGGCCTGAAAAAAATCACTAAGCAATATAATCACTGTTATCTGTGAATATTATATATTTCTATATTATATATTTTTACTTTTATATTATATGTGTACATACTTCATATTGTATCTGTATTCGTATGCAAAATTTAGGACACATTTATCAAAAAATGTTTTAGTCCAGATATGATTATGGGACTCATGACAGATATGGTATGTAGGTGGTAAAATCAGTGCAAAAGTTTGAAAACCATGACTATCCAGTGGTAAAACAAGTGAAAAAACTTGCCTGGGTTACCATGGATGAAGAAAAGTACCAAAGCTATAGCGCAAAATACAATGGACACTAGATGTGAAAGTAACATTTTATATTTAAATTAATTCCTTTCAAAATTTGATTCCCCAGTCATCTTGCCCACCTCTCAGTTGCATGCGGGGCACAATTAGGAAGTAGAAAGCATTTTAAATAGGGTATGGAACATTGTTTTCAACTATTTAATAATGTTTGACAGTAAAGCAATCTTTGGATTTTGCTTAAATGGCTGTATAAACTAACAAATTTTACAAAAGATAAAATGAAAATAGTGAGAATATCAAAAGTATCCCCAGTTTATAACTGGTTGCATATAATATAGTAATATAAGAAAAATAGTTACTTAAAGAATTAACTTGCTGTCAGAATTTTTAGAAGATCCACAATTAATGGAGTTATAAAATAAAACTATGCACCCCCTTAGTCTTTACTGCTAGATTATTAAAGTAAAACTCATTCTCATGGAAAAAAATAAGATTTTTTTAAGATCTCTTATTAAGACTTCTACAAGAACTAAGGTGGTGTCACTAGGTTACAGTGTGCTGCTTCTAAAGGATTCCAATTTTATTCTGTCCTGAGGAAAGAATTGGTCAAGATAACCTCCAATTTTACTTTTGCTAAAGGTATGAAAAATAAAGAAGCATGCTCTAAAGAGTCAATTCAGGCCAACCACAAGTAGGAAAAGAAGGGTGAAAGTGGACCACTAAAAACGGGAAGCGGGACACTGGGGAATCAGAGGGCACCACCAGGGAAGATGAAACACAGCAGCGAAGAGCTGCATGGAGGCTGTCTTCTGTATCTCTCCTCCTGAGGATGATGTTAGGTCTAGACCAACCTATTAAACACCAGCTCAGGTTCTCCTGAAAGAATTGAAGATAATGTTCGTGTATGTTTCCATTTGTAGGACTTTAGAACAGTTCTGTGAGTGTGGGCTGAAATAATATAATTGATAATTCACATCTACTTCTCCCACCAGGTTCTAACACTCTAAACTCTGCCTCCTTTTATTCTAATAGACAGAAATCATCATAATTCTTCAGCATCTAACCTGTGAGCCTATAGACATGAAAGGGGCAGAATTAAGGCACTCTTACATCTGTATAATAACCTCAAAGGTGTCTAAGTGTATGGTCTGACAATATGTAAACCACTACCCTGTCAAGTACAAGTAACCTTTTGTGTCAAGAATCATTCTGACCTGATTGGGAGCCAGGATTTCTACTTTCTGCCCCAAAATTAATTTTTCAGTGTCTTCTCCTAGCAGAGCTCTACCTGTTCTTACCCTCAGGTAATATGGCCACCCAGCTTCAGCTCCATCTAACCATTATCAGAAGTATGCCAGTGGGCAAAGTTATGGTCCTACCATTGTGTGGAGACGTCAAATCAACTTTGCACTTCTCAGTGAGTAGAGGATGAAGGGTTTTCTTAAGTCCTGTATTCTCATTTGTGAATTCAGAGGAAGGATATATTTTATTTTTCAAAAGCCATTGTAAGTCATCTTTGTTTATTGTAGGGCTACAACTTCAGGACTTGCCCATAGTTGAAAACAAGGTATCCAGATCAACCAGAGAAGCCAGTCTTTTCTAGAAGGGAAGGAAACTGCTGTTTAGTAGCAGGAGGCTGAGCTAAAAAAACACAATCTGTGTCTAGTTCCTTTATAGCTATCATTCTCTGGCTATAAAAATGTATCTCAAGTGTTAAATTTTCTAGAGGGATTTCTGAATCTTTTCCTTTGAAACCATATATGCTTTTTTAGAAAACTAAAGACTTGGATGGATACCTTCCAGCTTGGGCTGCAAATTAGAATATCATCTCCACATGGGAGGGTGGTTCCCTGTTTAAGATCTAGGTTCCTTCAGTCCTTTTTCAATTCCTGAGCAAAATGGTGGGTGCTATCTCTAGATCTGTAGGGGGAACTGTCCATATGTGTGGTTATTTTTCCTTTGAAAGTGAACTTTTTCTTTCAAAGCCAAACAGAATGGTGAATTTGGATAGGGAGAAATAGAAAAAGTATTTTGGAGTCTGACACTGAGAACAAATTTGTGCCTCTTGGAATTTATCAGAGAATTGTATATGGCTTAGGTTTATCACTTCATTAATGAGGGTGATCTTAAATAATTCTATATTCTCCTAAAGGTGCTAGTACTGTGAGAACTCAGGTAGTGCCAGTGGATTGGCAAGGTCAGATTTGAGAAACCTGTCTAGAGACTGGAGGCCTTTGACTTTTGATTTAGTCCTACTTTCATTAAGAAGTTAGTTGGGACCTTTAAGCTTTGAAACTTCTGGCATTACTGGATTTGTCCTATCAAGTATTCTATCAATCATACCTCAAGTTGGCTAATTATATCAGGAAGGCCTAAAATAATCCTAATATTTAAAATTCTTTTTGTGTTTTCTGGACTTAGAAAACTGTACTTCTACCCTCATAGTTTCAGTAAATCCCTTTCTTAGAAGTGAGAATTCACTATGGGTAAATTAAGAAGTCCTCACTGAATATGGGATCTTCAAAGTAATGTGTCAAGCCAGCAGGAAGAAGTTCCATCTCATGGTTACCTCAATCCCAGTTATGGTGACATGTAGGGGAGGGTTTTCCAAAGGAGGACGTCACATCATCGTGAGCTGCCCCTGTCCACCAGTAATTGAATTGGGTCACCATACTGCTCTGGGTTGCCTAGGGCTTCTGACAAGAGAAGGTAATGTGTACAGACAAGGACACAGCAGATTGCTCTTGGACTCTTCAGTCTTCACTAGAGCAGATGAGGAGGCATTGGCTGGCCCTTCTCCTCTGTCAGAGTGGAGACAGTTAAACCTCAAGTTCCACAAATCAGGTACATCAGCCATCTTGCACTCAAAGCAGGCCCTAAGTGTTGGCTTGGAACAGTCATAAACATCCAACACCTAGTCTTTTTCTATTTAAAATAGAAACCCTTTCCTCAGTTGGCCTTGGGTTTCCCTTAAATGACTTCCATTTGCTTGAAGCTCTGGCTATTGTGACAGCCATATTATGGGCCCTGCTTTGTAAATCCAGATCTAGGTCCCAAATGGTGAACACAGAAAGGGCACTTTCCAGAAATTGTGTCATAAGTGTTTGGGAACCCATCTGAAATTTTGTAATTTCAAATGACCAGCTGTGACTGATCAATAAATGACATGCTGCCCCATTTGTGCCTATTACTACTTAGGTGATGGGTCTAGTTTGAATATTTACAAAAAGCTTCTAATTGGCTCTGGGAGAGAGCTGGATTTTCCTCTTTGCCCTGTATAACCCATCTCACATTATCATAATAAACTGGTTTCTTAATGCATTTTTTCATTTCCCCTATAAAAGCAGCAATTATATCAGACACAATACTCACCAATTGAGTATTATAGTCCCAGAATAATTGTGTTAAAGGAACAACAACCTTTTTGGGGGGTGAATAATTTCTCTGCTTACAGTATATTATTTATCTGTATATCCCTTAGCATACACTATTATATTTTGGTATGTTTTTCATCTAAGGTACAAGTGGCCCAAAGGAAACGGACATCTCACTTCAACAGGTCAAAAGGAAGACTGAAATTTTGAAATCCTCTCCAAGCCTACTAGAAACCTCTGAAAGTTGGACTAGCCATTCTGTACTATTTGTATCTGAACAAGGGGACTTAAACTTGAACACTCACCTAGACTTCTGGGACCACTTCCAGGAATAGAATGAGTTGTGAGTTAAAGGAGTAAGAACAACTGCCACTCTGAATGAATCCTGTGGGGCTTAAAGCTGTGTGAGCAACATGGGGGTTGGTGCTTAAGGATGCTGCGCTCTTCTGAGGCACGAGTTCTGGGGCAGGCCCTGAGTCACCCAAAGGTAGGTTGGCTGGTTTACTGAGAATCAGAAGGATTCTCCAGGAGCTTTCCCCAGATGCTTGTCTTCATTAAGCAGGTGGGAAAGCCCTATGTGACACTGAGAGACAGCTGGAGATCTGCACACAGAATCACCAATGACATGAACTACATTTTCCACAGAGATCACTCTAAAATCCCTCATTTTGGACCTTTCCAGATGCAAATTGCCATGAAAACCTAACTATGAGGGGTTTCACATCATCTTTCTTGCCCTTTGTAGAAGTGATCTTGTGATAATTTGAATTGCAATCCACTGTCATCTTTCACCATTCCCTTCATAGCACTGGAAGCCAAACTGTATTGATATAGTGATTTTTTCCTCCTTTGGGCTGGGTGGGTAACTGTCCCCAGTGTTCAAGGATACAGACTACTGTCAGCATTCTTGAAACCCACTGGGGGCTATTCATGGTGATTCCAATGGCACATCTTAAGACAGTCACTTATGTTGACCGTTCCCAGCTATTCCTGTGTTATCAGACCATCAAGCTTGTTTCAAAATTACCTGAAGTTCTGTTTCTGGCCAGTGTTCCCAAATATGTTACTGCATTACAGGGTGCTCATATTTTCTTCTAAAGATGGTTTATAGGTTTTTTTCTGTCCTGAACAAAGAATTGATCAAGTAGGTGAAGCTGGTAGTAAGGTTTTATAATCATTAACAATATGAGAAGAAAAGAAAGATGTTTTGAAGAGAGAGTTTTACACAACTAAAAGTAGGAAAGGAAATACATTCTACAGGGTGAGAGCTCACCGCTGGGAAAAATAGAGCACAGTGGCCCAAAATAAAGTGTTCAATGTAACTCAGAATTAATTCAATGTTATTTATTTACCTAGAAACTCCACCTAACTTCTACTCATAAAACATAATAAATATTTATGCAAATTATATTATTATTCTTTGGATCATAAATGTTAGATTGCATCTAATTTTATTTAAGTGTTTAGCCATAATCCTTGTGGAATCTTTGAGAGTGAATGAGATATTTTTGTATGTGATTTCAGTATAACCTATTATTGCAAGGTGACTTTTGCTTTCACTACCTAGTAGTTTAAAAAATTAGGAGATAATATAGATTCATAAATTTAAATCAAATTTGAATTGGCAAAGGCAGTGTAATATAATTATTAAAATATTGATTTTAGTAAATTTAATTCATGGAAAATTTATTAAATCTTTCTGCAGCACAGATTAATTAAGAAGAATGCTTCTAAAAAGATAACTAATGGAGTAGAAATGAATAGAGGTCAAAATAACAAGAAAGAATGCAGGAGCTACAAAATATCAGTGATCTTGTAAAGGAGAGGATGATCATGATAATAAATTCATATGAAAAATTTTTAGAATTATATAATTGATTATAACATGAATGCAAGATTTCTATAAATTTCTAAGAATAATTTTTTCAACTTTGTGAATTATTATTTGTAAATTTGCAAATTATGACATTTTAAGTATGTGACCCACAAAAACTAATGCAAAATTTAATATTACACATTATTCAGTGTAAGAACAACATTCTTAAAATAAGAATTGAAAGTATAATATGCAAAGAATTTTGAAAAACAATCTCAAAATATTATAAAATTAACATCCTTAAGATGACCTTAATGGCCAGGGGGATGAATCAATATATATATATATATATATATATATATATGACATGGCTTATATGACTTATTGACTTCATATTTCTTTTTGTTTTTGGTACCAGGAATCAAACTCAAGACCTTGTGCTTGACAGGCAGAAGCTGTGCCACTAAACTAATTTCCTAGCCCTGTCCTTAATATTTCTATGCCAGTACAGAAAATAATTACATGAATGCTTAATTCATTTAGGTAGAATGAGAGCAAATGGAACTCTTGCACAGAGTTTGTGGGAATATAAATTAGTACAGCCATACGGAGAACCATATGGAGGTTCTTTGTGAAACTAAAAATACATCAACCATATGATCCAGCTATCCCTTCTTGGGATATGTATATAAAGAAAGAAATCAACATACAAAATAATACCTGCAGCCTGCTCTTTGTTACACCACTACTTAGGAGTGAAGATATGAAGTCATCCTAGGTGTTTACTAATTGATTAATGGATAAAATATGTGTGGTATTTATATGGTGGAATATTATTCAGCCATAAAGAAGAGTAAAGCCTCTAATAGTCAGGAAAATGGATTTTACTGGAAGATTATGGTAAATGAAATAAGACAGAAACACAAATACTATCTATTTGCTCTACCAAGTGGAGATTAAAATAATATAAACTTACCTAAATTAAAAATAATGATTAATACAGAAAATGGAAGGTAGTGAATAAAGGGAGGCTGTTTAATCAGTGCATGCTGAATGTGAGTACAAAAATATCACATTGAACTATACTTTATATGTACTATTAATATTTTTATTGATTTTTTAAAAAATAGAAACAAGAATAAACAATTGCTAAGTAGCTAATTTAAATGTACTATCAATTTTTGAAAATAAATTTTAATATTGAAAGTATGGTGAGATACCGTATTCATGTAACTTTTTAAATTATAATATTATGCATTGCTCTCTTCATTTTTGTTTTTCCTAAAGAGAATATTCATATTCTGGTAAGTGATACAGATTTCAAAGGTATCAAGCATCACTTGGAAAACTGCAGATTCTCACATCAAAGGATAGCCTTGTGATGACGGATGATGTCAGCTTGAGTTCAGCTACGAGATGCTTAACAATATTGGCTTAGAATTCTATTCATTTGTATATGATACGTTATCTCTTTCTTTAGTAAAACATTGTGACAAGGTTGTCCTCATGACTATACATGGAAAATAGGTAAGTTATATGTCAATATTCATATACAGTGTTATATAAGGTGACTACAGTGGTCAAAAGCATACATTTGATGTTCACAATGATCTGCAGGAAATTGCTTTAGGCTTGCCCCTGAGCAAATTAGTCTTACGAAACTCAGGTGTTATATTTTTTTTAAAAAAATACATTGTATATTTTGTAGTTTTGTTTTAGGTATTTAATAAGATACCACACAATGAATGCTCAATTTTGAGTAAATATTATTTTTAGGGCTGTTATTTTAAGTTGCTGATGATACTTGTATTTGAAGTTCTATGCATCAACATAACCAAGAAAAATTTCAGTTCTATGAGATTTTACTGATTTGATTTAATCTTGTTAATTTCATACTGCAAGAGTTATGTTTTTGTGAATAATGCATTTGAAACAGCTGTGAACCCATTTTCTGCAATAAAAATTTCAAGGGTTTTGTTCCTATTTTACCTTCAGCTAATTTATTCTTTCTGTATTGCTGAAAAATATAAACACAATATCATAAGAGCATATATGTATGTATACACATGTATATGATATAGAATGATGGCCTATGCTATTGATAGTCTAAAATAATTTAGTTCAGGGAACACTTAAAATATTTTGTGTATCTTTACATATAATTTGACAAAGTTTTCTTCACATACACTATCAATGTCAGAGAAACAAAACTTGATTTTAAAAATTGAGAGCTTTTTCCAATATTTTAAACTAAGCATAGTAGAATAAAATGTTACTTTTTATAGATACTTTATGTTTATGAGGAAGATATGCATCTGCTTTGTGCAAAGTGATGGCCATAAGTACATTTTAAAATCAGACCTTAAAAGCTAAAAATGTTTCATGGATATATCTCAGTAGAACGACACCTGCCTGGCAAGCCTGAGGTCCTGAGTTCAGCTACCAGTTAAAAAAAAAAAGCTAAAAAGATACTGGAAGCTTTTACAAGAATAAAGAATTTTAAAATATTTTAGTGGTTTTACAGTTTAAAAAGTTGTAATGGAAATGCTTTATTTTTTGTTTGTTTGTTTTGTTTTGTTTTTGCAGTACTGGGGATTGAACTCAGGACCCTGCACTTGCCAGGCAAGCACTTATTCTACTGAGCTATTTCCCCAGCCCTGGAAATGATTTCTGAAATGCTGAGTAGACATAAATGACCTCTAATTCTGTGTATTCAAGTTGACTTTAATTTAGGTAGCAAATCGATGCAAAGGCTTTCCAACATTTGAACCAATGGTCTTGAAAACTAACAAATGTGGAGCTTCATTTTGCTTTTTTATTGTCCCACTAATTTGTGGTTTGAGCACTTTGTAAATATTGTAGGATGTGTCCTAAATAATACTGTAGTTCTCTATCTTTTCTGTGCTCTAAACAATCTGTTAGGGTTGAAGAATATTGCCATAAAATTTATACTGTCGGAATTTTCCCTTTGAACTTTTTCTGTAACACGTTTTTGTTTATTAGTATCTCTAATATTCATTTATACATTATATATTAGTGCATTTTGTATATTTTCTAATATATGTCAATTGAGCTTAATATGATATATCATCTACTAAATTAAAAGAAAATCTGAAATGATAAGAATTTTTTTTAATAAATTTCGTATAGGGTCTACAGGGTCTCACTACACAGATCAGACTCCTAATGATCTTCCAGTTTTCAGTCTCCTAAGAGTTGGGATTATAGGCTAGTGCCACCACAACTAGTCTCATTCACTGTCTCAGAGTGCCCTGGAGTCCTGGCTGGCACTGCATACCAGGGATCAAAACCCTAAGCAGGAAAATTAGTCTACTGAGCTCTCCAACTGGTCCTGAATGATAAGAATTTAAAGCAACCAAATTTACCTGAATATTCGTGAATGTTTTGATGGTAGGCTGTGCTTTCATTTGTTTATATAGTTTATTTTATTTTTGCTGTAATACATATATTGTACAGCATTGCCAAAGATTTTGTCTTTTCATACATCTGTTTACAGATAGAAATCAAATTAAATTTCATGTTTCTCTTTTAAAATAATATTCAAAACTGTAAGATTTGCATATGCAAAATTGGTATATAAAAATGACCATTAAGATAATTCATTTAAAATGTCCAAATATGCTGGCCACGGTGGTGCATGCAAGCAGTTCCAACATTCTGGTGGGAGAGGCAAGAGGATCACCGTGAATTTGAGGCCAGACTGGGCCACATAAGTGAGTTCAAAGCCAAGTTGCATTGGCTTTGAATGCAAGACTCTATTTCAAAAAATCAAGACAAAAGAAACAAACAAAATGCTTGAATTCTCTCAATTTCATTACATTTCAAAGATGGAATTAGCTTTTTTGAAAGGTAAAGTGCTTTTAAGAGTTCTCCATACAATGATAATTATTTTATATCTACTGTTTATTTACTCTTAACCTAATGGTGACATGAAGTAGCTAAATAAGCAGCAGTTCAGATGGGAGCCCAAAGGAAGAGCCCACACATGCGATGACACATTCTACACTTTCATTTTAGGAATATAATCACAGTCACAGATTTGCTACTCCTATGGCTTATAACTGCACACTTGCTGGGACTCACAGTAGTGTGGATTTTTTCTTTTCAGACTACAACTATTTGCTATTGACCTCAAAGTAATTCTTTCTTCCAGCAATCAGTGTTCTGCGGTATAAAGATGAGAAGAAATTATTTGGTGATAACACTGTTGACAGTCCTCCATGTATGGGAGAAAATGAGAGTAGCAATGACCCCAAGAAACTCAGTGAATAGCAAAGGATGTTAAAAAAATACAATTACTAATAATCAGATTTGGAAATAAAATGAAAATATAGTGTATTGGGTTTTAGAGGTCCTAGACAGTGGCATTCCTTGGGCATAGGTTTGGTTTAAAATGGTTGGAAGCCCAACATCCTGGGATGACCTCTGGATTCAACAAATCGGTTTTGTTTATGTTTTCAGGTTTTTTTTTTTTTTTCCTTTATACTCTCTCTAGTATGCAAATATCTATGATTAAAAGGAAAATGGTACTTCTGCTTTGTTTCTAATTTAGTCTTTCTGCATCACTGGGACAAATACACAAAAACCAAAACTTAAAAGGAGGAAGGAGATAGTTTAGCTTTAGTTTCAGTCCACAGATGACCAACTTCAAAAACAGACATCGTGGAGAAGAGGCACGGTAGAGGAACATCACTTGACATCTTGGTGGCCAGGAAGCCAACAGAGAAGCACAGAGCTGGGGGGGGAAGGGAGGGA
>NW_004524751.1:4457059-4460929 GCF_000260255.1 Octodon degus
ATTCGATGACTATTACTGTGCTTGTTTCCAACGCCTTGGTAATGCCTTGACAACTTCTATAAATACTTAAAAAATAACAATTTTGCTAATGGCAATAGCAGCTACTACAATAACTAAAAGCACTAAGTCAAAATTTTCATGCATATATTTGGTAATCTGAACAACCAAGTTGCAGACAACAAAAAAATGCGATATAACAAACACTGCTGAATTCCTATTTTTTGTTTAGTGAAATTCTGTATTTGTTTCTATTTTTCACTATTTTTTATTCCCTTTAAAAATATAAAAACTGAAAAAGAAAAATGAAAAAATAAAAATAAAAAAAAATAAGCAGCAGTGTTATTAGGGAAAATTTATTCTGTAAGTACTTAGAAACTTTAAACATGTATCTTCAACTATATTGAGAGTGTCTTCTTTCACCTAATTGGTGAAAATATAGTTTGGTCAGCACCTTCGATATTCACATAGGGCATGGGAAATCTAAAATTTCTAACGCAGAATAGCACTTCAAAGATAATCACCTTAATTTTGCTGACAGAGAAAGGGGATCTGTGGCATTTTGAAATGATATAAATTATGGAACAAATAGACTGGAATATTTCAGTGATCTCTTTGGTTCTAAAACAAACTGTGAAGAATCTTAGACAAACTGGTAGTTGTCAGGTTGTGCCAGTAAACTCTGATACAGATGAATGATGATTTGAGAGACAGTGAGACGGAGTATCTTTCCTGAGTGTCCAGGGAACTTCAGTAAGGTGGAGTGAAGCACCAAACCGGCTCACACCTCCAGACTCATTGACAAACATTGAAGACACACAGTTCTGCTGGGCACAAATGCTTGTTTCAGGAAGCAAGAGTGGCAAACAGGGCGTGATCACAGGTTGGCTGAATAGTTAACCTTAATATATTTGTCTCCTGGAAAGCTTCCTTGTTTCCACCTCAAGTCCATCTCCCAATAAGTTGTCAAAGCATCTGGATTTCAGCTCCTTAGATTTAGAACTCTTCTGCATCCCTAGTCAACCTGAGAAGACATTGACCTGCTGGGTGTCAGAAGGAATCCCCCAGAGATTTTGGTCACTTGGTAGTAGTCTACAGAAATCTCAAAAGCACTTTCTTCACTTATGGCATAAAGATCTAGGTGTCTTAATCCAATATGATGCATGAAAAAAAAAATTAAGACACCAGTACTAAACTAATAACACAACTGGAAATTTATTTTCACATGTGATATCCATCATCCATATCACAAATACATGTCCAAATAGTTCTGTCTGAAATTTTAAAAAAGTGTGTCAAATAGCCAAATGTAAACATCTTCCCTTCTTGCTCACTTGAGAACTTCCAACTTTTCATTAAAGCCCTGCTTTGGCTTATCGAACTTTCCAGTATCACTATTTTTTTTTGTTTTAAAGTATTAATAAAAAATAAGGGTTACTTGAGCCTAAACACTGTGACATAAAAGTCAGTCTCATAATTGTGACAGCTACTATCTGAATAAAAGGTGCACAGTGTATATGATGTGATTACACCAGACAAAGTAAAGGTCCACACCTGGAGAGAAGTACACCGTGAAAACTTTGGGCTGTGCTCAGAACAGTATGGACTTTGAAAGATTTAAGTTGCTCATGTCATGAACTTCTCATTTACATTTTCCAAACTCAGTCGGCTACCGTCTAACCCAAATGTTTGGAACATTGCCCAAAGACACAAGGCTAATGTAGAATCCTAATTATCTTACCATTACATGTCCATATTTTACTAAGTTATAATTTATCAAAATTAATCACAGAATCAGTATTAAAACCTTGACATATGTATCTCTGTGATTTTGGAACTAATTTAACTAACAGCTCTGTTCCTCATCTTGCTAGAGTTGAATTTCTTGAACCCACACTCTTGCTTGATTTATCTGTAATAACTGCTTTCAGTATGTGAGTATATGTTTGGACTTTGTTAAGTAGACTAATTATAAATCATCCTCTTTTTATTATGTTTTTATATTTGTGTTCTTTCTCTGTGTCATATCATTTATTTTCTCTATTATTGAAAGAAATTACAGAAATTAATTGCAGAAGTACAGAAATAACTGTACTTCAAAGTGTGCAAATTGCAGGAATTTTCCCTTCCATTTTCCTTTTTACCCATGGATAGTTTTAATATACCACTCAAAACAATGCACTTGCCATACTTATAATTTGATTTCACTCATGCAACTCTAGGTGAATAAAGATCTTTATTTTATTCCCTTATAAGAAAAGAGTTATTAAAATAAATCAATCACTGACAACTATATAAATTATATTATGGATTACCAATATAAAAACTAATTTCTTCTTAAGACAGTAGAAACATAATTTGATTATGTATGTTCTTGTAAGAATTAAAAGTATTCATGTACAGAATTAAATTTAGATGCAGTATTGATATTGTTTCTTTCATATTCTTTCATGTAATTTCACGATGCTTATAAGTAGACTAGTTAATTAGCATACTAAATTATGTATTTACCCAATATTTCAAGTCAGCAAGATTAAATAATTCTTTAATATATTAATAGAATCAGAATAAGCCTTTTATTCTCCCAAAGCTTTAATATTATATCAAATTACTTCAGTATATTTTTGTAACTCAAAGTGGATAAATTGATAAAATGAATGTATGAGTGGAAGGTGTCAAACCCAAGGGTGACACAGAAAGAAAATCTTTTAAAACTTGTGATTTAATTAAATTTCCATTCAGTACAATACTTACGATAGCATGTTTATTGCTCATTCTGTGTCCCGCTGTGCAATGAGACACAAGAGACAGTAAATATGGAATTAAATGCCAATAGGTTGCAGCTTTGTAAACACATAAAATGCAAAGTGGCATAAAAGCTCTTGAGTCCTGCTGATTCTTAATTGTCATCTGTAGCACGCTTTATTTTACATTTCTCTCAGCCCTAAATACCTCGTAAGAAAAATTATTAAAATCCCGAGATTCTTGATAAATTCAATTTCCCTTACATTTATTTTATTTCACCTCACCACACATGATCTTTGTTTTTCTACAAATCAGAAAAACAAGAAAATCTTGTGACCTTAAGTGAAATATAAACCCAAACTTTATGGATTTTTAATTTTTGCATGAAAAATGCAAGCATTATGTGCTACAGATTGGGCCTCATGATAGGCAGTAAATAGTGCCAAATTAGACTTATTCTTCTTAATACTGATGCTATCAAGATCAAATTCTGAAACCCACCCAACATTTTCTCTGTGAGGCCATCACAGCTTGCATTTTCTGCCACTTCAACTGTTATACATCTGCATTTGCTCACCAGTTGTCCTTGGTATGAGGTCTGCAGTTCCAGCCAAGGCAGATGATTGCCCTGTGGAGATCTTTATGCTTTGGGCATTGTTCTCCCATTTAACTCTTTCTAGTTTGTTTATAGAGGTATGCCTCTATAGCCACATATTTGTTACTTCTTTTCTTAAAAACATCCTACATTCCCCTCTTCTGAAACCACCTTCCGTTCATCACTACCCAACTCTTGCCAATTGTCTGGTTTCATGGAAGTCATTTTAGTATCATGAAGTTAAAAACTCAGTAGAGCTTTTGATCTTACAAATATAGAAAGGATTTTTCCTTTCCTTTCCTCATGCACTATACTTACTTCATTTCATTTTTTGGTAAGCAACAATCAAACTCAGGACCTTACGCTTACCAGGCAAACACTGTGCCATTGAGCTATATCCCATCCACTACACTTATTTTAAAAAAGAACTCCTAAGTATGTGATTTCATCAGAAATATGAGTAGTGTCCCAGGAATTTATGAAGTTGCCTAACTTCCTGATTCTAAAACTGGAGTTTAAGTGAGAAACAGGTA
>NW_004524751.1:4461069-4469147 GCF_000260255.1 Octodon degus
GGCCAGCTCAGCCCACCAGGGGGCGGGGCTGGCTGGCATGTGGTGCTGGGGGATTGAACCGCGGTCCCTGTGATTTGCTAAGCTTGTTCTAAGTAGGTGCTTTAGACCACTGAGCCATCTCTCCAGCCCCATTAGACCTTTCTAGTAAGATTTAAAATTAGGACTAGAATGATCTTTTTCTTCCTATAAATTCCATGGGCAAGTAATTCCAACAATAGTCTTGCCTAGGTGTCACATTTTTATATTAAATAAAATAGTTTTATTTTGTTTTGTTTTGTTTACTTTAAGATTCCTGTGACTTTGGCCATTTTCTCTCCTTTAATTTATTGGATACATAGATATGATAAATCTGTTCATTTTGTAGAGTTAGATCACTCATATTTAATTTTTTTTCAGAAAAATAAAGTCTACAATTCTCTCTATTTTCTTGAAGTTAGTGGTTCAAGTTCATGGTGACATTTGAGCTGAACTTCTCGGTTAAGAAGACTCATTGCTCGACACAGGTAGAGAATGCATTTGTATTCACCATAACTTCCCATTTTCTTGTTTGTACATTGATGTGCTCTATTGTGAATTGATTGCTTTCTTCCAAAGCACGTTTAAATGCAGCAAATAAATTATAACATTCCAAATGTTTGTAATCATTTTTTTGATAGTACAGCATCAGAAAGTGGTTTTGCCAAGCTATGGCTGTTAAATATTTTGCTACGTTAAACAAAGATGTCACTTTGTAAGTTATAAAATTTCCAGCCAGAGAAGGCTGAGACTGTTATCAGCTCTCCAAAAATTTCAACCTCATGATTAAAACAATGATATGCTATATTTCCTTTCCTGTATTCTGTACTTATAGCCCTTAAAATAACACAAATTTTTGGTAGAAGAGAGTAAAGTTCTGTTTTTAATATACAAATTCTGAGACAAATGTGTGATAGTAAACACTGAAAAGACAACTAGAAATACATAGCCTAAAGCCAACAATTTCATAAATTAAACCTCATATTTCTTCATTTATTCATTTATTTATATCAGGAATCAAACTGGGGACCCTGTGCTTCCCAGGTAGGTAGTTCTGCCACAGAGCTATATTGCCCAGCCACAATAAACTAAACTTTAACTTAATCCTGAACTTATATAAATCCCAAATTTAAGGACTATTGGATTATATAATCAAATAAAAATAATCAAAATATTGCATTTATAAGAAATGCAATCCAAACAAAGAAGACAACAAAATAAAAAGACAGGGGAAATATGCCTATTCTCATAGTGAAAGTTTTTTTGTCAATTGCCTCTCAATAATTGTGAAACAAAGAACAGAGAAAGATGATAAGATTTTTGAATCATATAATGAAAACTTTTAAACATGTTTAGGCCCCTGACTTTTGACAGTAGCTCACCTACATTGGAGGGGATTCACACCACAAGGTAAATCTTATAGTTAGCCATGACAAGAGTCATCAAAATATTTCAAAATCTCAAAACCATAGAGAACATGTGCTCTGAGGACACACAAACAACCAGAAAGGAAAAAAAAAATATTGGACATAAGGCGACTCAACTCTGTTTTCTTTTTCTGAACTTTTACCTAGCTCTGATAGTTTTATTATCATGTATATTCATTGTGCAGTATTGCATTCCTTGAGGGGAGGTAGAACACAGACATTATTGCACTCTATTTCTCACCTCCTGTATCCTCTCCACCCTCTCCATCTCTCCATCTCTTTCTCTCCTGAAGGAGACTCATCTACTTGCTTCCTATTATCTAGTTTTTATTTTACTATTTTTCAAATAAAATTTTGTGTCTATTCAAAATACATTACTGCTCTGCTATCAAGGACAAACTTCAGTTATTTGCTAGAAAATGGGGGGAACTTGGGACCGTCATGTTAAGTAAAGTAAATCAGACACACGAGTTTCAATACCACATGGAATCTCTTCTATAAGAAACTCAAGTCTATTTTCTTAGGCAATATGAATGGTTCTCTGCAATGTGTTAATGAAAGACCGCCTAGTCACTCTTTCCCCTGCTCCATCCATACCATCTCACAAAACTCCTGTATATATGAAAAGAAAGAAAATAAAGCAGCACTTTGGAAATTGTACATATAAATAGTAGCAAGCAATATTACTTAGACTACTTTTGGAAACATAATAGATTTCTCAAATATTATCTACAGTTTTTTTTTCTTTTGCTTAAATGATATCTTGTTTTAATGCAGTGAAGCTGGACACATAAAAGGGTACATTGCATAATAATTTTTACCAAATATTCTTTAAATCATACAAAAAATCACTTTTATCTCAAAGTACAATAGCAATGGAATGAAATTCAATTTATTTTTCCCCAGTGCAAATCATAGTATGATTCAGAATAGCAAGGCAAGGCACACATATACAAGTTATTTTGAATGGTTTCTTGCAGTCTGTTCATTGCTTTTGCAAGGGCATTGTCAATCACCGCATACATTGTATTAGTTGCTATTACCTTACAGAGAAAAATTGCAACCTTGGTTAACTATCAAATTAATTACTGCAGTAGTACTTAATATATCATCACTAATTTTTCCTAACCCATTTTAGAAAAATAGATTGATAACAAATGTTTACCAAATCTAAATGAATGTTCTGTATCTTTTTTTGTTCTACTTGAAACAACTTTAAATATTATATAGTGCTTCAAAAAATGAAATTTTATCTGATGAATAACTTGGTAGAGAGTGATCATAAAAAGAGAACCTATGCATTAACACTGAAACTCCTAGTTGGAATTTTTTTTTTTTTTTTTTTTTTGAACCGGAAATTGAACTCAGGCCCTTGTGCTTGCCAGGCAAGCACTTATTTTACTGGGCCATCTCTCCACCCCCGTTTTCTTTTCTTTTTATTTTGTTGGAATTCAGAGTGGAAGTTTGTATGGAAAACTTAAGTATAATTCAGTGAATACCTTACTGTCCATTTTATAAATTTCAACAAACTCATACAATCACTGATAAATACAGAGAGGTTTAAACACATTTAGCTGAAAATCATGAAATATTTAAAGGAGGAAGAAAGATGTGTGTGCGAAGTAAAATTTAAAAAATGAGGTACACCAAAATGTAAGAGAAAATACCTTTTAAACTCTTTACCTATTTGTAATATGTTTCTGTTTAATGTCATGTATAAAAATAATGGATCTAATAGTGAGACCTTTTAAACCTTATAAACTCTTCCCTAAAAATACAGAAAAAGAAAAAAAATGATGGAAGATAGAGGCAAAGTGTGTGTGTGTGTGTGTGTGTGTGTGTGTGTGTGTGTGTGTATGTGTGTTGTAGAGAGGAGGACTCAAAGTGAAGAAAGCTGTAGTGAGAACTCAAGGTTAGCTGATTATTCTTTTAGAGTCTTAAACGATATCTTACTAGTGTAAGAAGACTTGAAAAGTCAGGGAGTAGAAGGCAGCAACTGCAATATTAACACTAAATGAATAATATGTATTCAAAAGGCAGACAGTAAAAGGGAGAATTTGGGGACTTGTTCTTATAGGTATTTACATTAGAAAGATAATGGAAGAGAAATGTAAAAGTATTATATATGTTGTCTAGGAAAAAGGAACAAATACTTTCAACTTTCTATACCTGGATTTCTATCTACATGCATAAAAGAGATGCTGCAAAGCACTGATGTGGTCAAAATTGTGAGTCTTAATGTCAGATTCTGGGATTTTTTTTTTTTCTATTTTAGGGAAGGGTCTGCAGGGTGTTCAGGGTGTCACTACTAGATCGGACTCAGTGATCTGCCTGTTTACAGCCTCCCAAGAGCTGGGATTACAGGAGCACGCCACCATGCCCAGTCTCAATGGCCATCTCATGTGCCCCAAGGCACACCTGGGACCCTGCACCTGCTTGCAGGTGCTTTAATCTGCTGAGATATTTGGCTGGCCCAGATTCTGGGATTAAGTTTCATTTCCACATAGTTTTCTTGGACATATACTCTAAGATCTTCCTATTTCACCCTCTTTAGCTCTAGGCTGTATGTACTAGCAATTTTTCGTAAGATTATTGTGAAATAAAAATAATCATATTTCAAAGCAGTAAGAACATTTGAAGCTCACAGTAACCCCAAAAAATACTAACAATTATAATATCATTTAAAATTTTATGGTAATAATACAATGCATTATTCATGTCATATTAATCCTTAAATTAGAACTCGAATTTATTATTTCCTTATATTTCTCTTTCATATGTCTAAAACTGCTTTATTTTTACTACCTGTGTTTATCATTTATATTTCAGAGGTTTTTTCTAATTTTTAATATCATTAATATGACCAATAACTTTGTAAATATTTATAAAATTTATTTTAAAATCCTACAAACTATGTCTACCCAGTTTAACTTTCATCTTGGCAAATTATGTTTACAAAAGACAAAATGTGAACAAGTATTCAATGTCAAATTGGCACATTTAGTGTAGTACACACCTTTTATAAAAGAGAAGAGAACAGTCACAATGTTCTGCAAATCTACTTCAAATACATAATTGTAACCATTTAAGAAATATTATTACTAAAATAACACAATGAAATGTATAAAAACTCATAGGGATTATTTTCAGGGACATGAATCCAGATTACCTTAGCTTTCACTGCAGAAGAAACTGGAACAGAGTCACTTTTCTGTCGTAATCCAGAGAATAATCAACATGGAAATCAAAGATATTCATAGTGCCTACCTATGTTTGCAAAGTAAAGTAGCAGTTCTATACTGTATTATCTGTAAGGATAAAACGGCAATGAAGCAGATGTAGGAGTTTAACTGGACAGGTTTATTTCAGAACAAACTGAAAGGATGGCCGCACCAGAGTTCAGAACAAGGAACTCTGTAGAAGCTCTGAGGTCTGCGTAGGGTTATTAGCATGAAAGGGGGCTGTGGAAGAAAAATATCACAATGGGATTTGCTAGGGGGAGCTTCAGTACAAAGGGGCTAAGGTTATCTGTCCAGAACCGAGTTTGAGAAACTACAAAGGGTTGTTTGTTATCAAGAGCAGAGCTGAACCGTGATTGGGAAATACAGGTTATGGCTGTGCTTACTGGCCCTGTTGACCTGCGTCAATACATCAGCAGCAGGTGTAAAAGCACAGCAAGGGAAAGGATTTCAAGTGATCTCTGCTTAGATAAGGATGGTAGTGGTCAGATTCCTTCACCGACTCTATCGATCTGGGTAAGAATATTTCCTTTCCTTTTTTCTACAATGTGAATCTATGAACTTTAAATCAGAATTAAATTAGTTTCAAAAATTGTTTTTTCAAATTCAGAATTAAATTAGTTTCAAAAATTGTCTCAAAGGCAATGTAGAAAACAAAGTAAAGGAAAATAATGTTTCAGAGGGAATAGTGTGAAACTTGAGACTCGACACTTCTGCATCTATAAATAGCAAGCCAAAAGAAACAATATTTACCTACATGTTTAAGGAAAGAAGAATCACTTTCTTTCTGAAAGAATTATTTATTACAGTCTCACTGCTTCTGTGATGTATTGAATGCTTGACATTGTTATAGAAAATCAATTGGATTTAATCTGAGAAAGTTGTGTTATATGCATTCAAACCTGACAGTAGCATAAATCAGTATTTTTGTGAAAAAAGTTAGCTCAAAACAAAGTATAATTCTTTTGTTTATTTTCTTAAACCAGATATGATTGCCCCTTCATTTTTTTGAAGGGATTACATTACGGATTGACTTTGAACTCCCCAGGTAAATTGAGCATGGAAATATATCTCTTTATAAAAGTCTGATTAGAAAATTTTTGAAGCATTTGCATCTTGTTTACAGAATAATAATGGTGTAAGTTTGAGGAAATGTTATTTTCTCCTAGGAAAAAATAAATCTTTTAATAAAGTATAGTAGTTAATGAAAAGTTTTCCAAATAATACTTAATAAAATAAACTTCTCAAACTCAGCTCCCACATAGCAACTGAAAAAGTCAGAATTCGATTAAATATAGTTCAGTGTCAAGATTGGGATTACAGGTGCATGCCACCATGCCCAAATTTTTTTTTTAATTTTATTGAGAAACAAATAGTAATGAGACAGTTTCAAAACTGATTAATAGGAAAGTTTCAATAATAATATACTGCATATTGCTGTCTTTATAGTGGTTATTCATAGTACAAAATACAGACATGATATCCTGTCCACAAGCACTATTGGTACAAATCTTTCTTATTAAATTAAGAGAAAGTAGCTGTATATCTATCTAAACTATCTTATATACACAAATACAAAATAGTCCTTCATTTGTATCCCCCTTTTTTTGGTCTAGTCTTGTCACAGATGGGTATTCCATTGCCATTTAACTATTGTACGCACTGAATTCAGAAAAATAATCCAATACACTCCAGTAGTCCATAATAGTAGTGGGTTATCCATAGGACTGGCAATGTCAGAAGTTATTGCCTTGAGCATTTTACAGCTCAACATATTAATATGGCTCCACTTTTATACCTTGTTTTTATGCTTTTCTGCTGAATGGTTAAGACCAAGATAAAGTAATACCTATGTAACAAGAAATGTAACTTTTGTATCTGACAAGGTCAGTCATATACCCTCAGGATTTACCCTGAAACCATGTACCCCAATTTATAGATCCTTGTCAGTGTCAGCTATGTGGATGAGTCATGGCCATTGATTGACTAATTTGCTGTCTGTGAAAGTCTGAGAGAATGTTTTTTCTCCTTGTGACTCTCCTTAGGCACACTCTAAATCATTGATCACTTTCCTCTGTGGCCCTATAATCTCCTTGATCAGAAAATTTGGAACATCACTGAGTTACAGGATATTGCAATACAGGTACTCTTATGTCCTGAGTCCTCACTGACCTTGAAAGGCTAGGGCCAAAATATTGGCTGCCTTTGTATCCCTTCTTTTTCTCTAATTTTAAATGTCATAGGACTGTCCTGCTACAATGCTATATATGGTTAGATTTATAAATTTCAGTGTAAAAATATGTAATTGTTTATTCCAATTTAAAAAAATTACCTTTTTTTTCCTTCACATTTTGTAGAGATCTAAAGTTCAACATTTCAATACTTGATGGAAAATACCTGTCCCATGCTATGTCTAAGATGTTTATATTCATACAGATAGTGAGGCTAAGTTCAACTGCCTATGTTATAGGGTAGTAATATCATTAAGCTTCTCTTCTGGAGGGTTAACAATTTGTTGAAAGACCACATCCAGTCTTCATTGCCAACTCAGTACACCCTGGAGGCAGGGCCAGCACAGCATGCAGGGGATCAAACCATCCACTTAATCTGCATAAACAGGTGCTTTAGTCTGCTGAGCTATCAGGCTGACCCTTGAGAGAAATTTAGATTACTAGTCCTTATCAATTTATCTGTGACAATCTCATTCAACAATCTTCCTAAAAAGTGTGTCATTTTCTGAATCTCTTAAATTATAATTTTTTACCCATATGTTGTGCACAGTCTTAAATAATTTTTTTAAACTGAAATACTCTCTGCACAGTGGCAGTATACTAATCATTTCTAGGTGTGTAATTTAGCAATATTGTGTTGTGTATTTGTATGCCTGTTATGCCTTCATAATCAGGATAGGAAATATGTCGCTCTTAAGTTTGTCCTTGTTTCTTTATTTCCATCTTCCTCAACTTCAGATACAGATCAATTTATAATTAGCTGAGAAGGTTGTTTTTTAAAATATTAAATCTTAACTGCTTCTGGTACATGTGATGCCAAATCTGTTGCTTAATTTATTTCTGTATATTTCCATAGTTTTCTATTTTCACAGTGAGTTTTAGTGAGAGAACAAATGAGTACACAGTTATAAAAATGTGTTAAACAGGGAAACCAATATTAAAAGAATTGATAATTAGGATAAAAGCATAGATTATAGATAATTGAATTTTTTAGCTGACAGTACAAAAAAGAGTGGTCAATAATTATTCCATTATTAATAATGAGTAGACAATTTTATTTATTTTTGTTTTGTTTCCCTTTTAAGACTGGGTTTTGGGGCTGGAGAGATGGCTCAGTGGTCTAAAGCACCTACTTAGAACAAGCTTAGCAAAAGCATCAGGGACCG
>NW_004524751.1:4469247-4476231 GCF_000260255.1 Octodon degus
AAAAAAAAAAAAAAAAGACTGGGTTTTGTTCTATAGTCCAGGCTGACCTGGAACTCATTGTGATCTTCCTGCCTCAGCTTCCTAAATGCTGGCATTACAAGTGTCTGCCAGCACTCCTGGTGGTAATAGTGATAAATATCTTCAAGTATTATACTGAGGGAAAATATGGTACTTTATAGTCTATAAGAAGGAGATTTAATAGAAACCTAATCTACTGCCAGCATTTGAAATAATTTATGTAATGTCATTTCTATTACTCTTTCCAAGTGCTATTCTGGTGAATATAACTTGTTTTAATATTTTAAGAGATAAACCAAAAACATGAACAAGGAGAACCACAATTTTAAAATAGGTAATATAAGGACAAAGAAAATTCACCTTGTTACACCATGGATACAGCAGGATATCAGCAATGGAATAAGTCAGGAACAAAAGACAAATACCAGTTGATCACACAGGAAACTAAAATAGCAGAAGTTGAAAACAGAACAGCTGAGTACAGCGTCCGTAATTAAATAATTTTACCAAATCCCACATCTGAACACCTGAAGTGCTCAGGGGACAGTGCAGATTCAAACACAGCAACAAGTAACACTTTATGTGTCAACTTCCATAATATATTTTAATGTAAGTATACAAACATTACATTATTGGGAATATTGATAAATTAGCAACAAAGTTATGCTGTTCTCAAACAATTAACTTGCTTAAAGTTTTAAATGTCATTTCAACCACATTTAATTACTCATGCTACTTTGTAACTTCAGAAATAGGAATGTGTCAAGTGAAAAAACAAAGCAAAAAGATAAAGCTCTATTGACAAACAGCACATTTTCAAAATTATAATAATGGAAATATGTTTTACATAATATTAACTAATTGTCCATTCAGTTGTGTAGACACAATATAAAGTAAAACCTGAAATGTAAAAGAATCCTTCATCAAAAAAATACTAGTTGCAACATATGAACTACCAACCATGTTAACATAAAAAGATTAAAATCTATACCTCTTTGAGGTTTTATGAGAAAACTCATCATTTCGTTTATCTAGAAATAAATTTCTTAAAATTGTTAAACTAAGTACATTGCTATGAAATTGTCTTTTCCCTTTAATCAGGGGAATCTCCAAAGGGGAAAATAATTGTGTTGTTTGCTTCTTTCCCTGTGACCGAAACAAGGTCTTTAGCCTTGTTCTTTAGTGTCATTTGAAACATCCATTGCCAGCATCTATGTTAGTGTTCATTTTCAAATTTCTTGAAAGCTGTTGCGAATATTGAAAGACAACATATCTGAAGTTCATTCAATAAAATGAAACGAAATTAACCATGTTTATTATTCTTAAACACAGAAAATAAAATCTTATCTAAGGTTTCATGATTAAAAATCGAAAGGTGATTTAAACTGGTGCTTTTATGTTTATCGAGAAAATATTACTTAATGAAGATTGGAGTAAGTGAATCCACAGAACTTGAAACATAGCTGTGCAATCACTATAATATTAATATAATTCATCAGAATACTCAGACTATGGAAGAAAAATGGTCTCCGATGATCAGATGTGACAATCAAGATTGAGATTGTCCCCTACTTCCGAGGGGCACAATAGAGATGGCAACTGAGATTGGGCATGGTGGCGCACATCTGTAATCCCAGCATTTGGGAGGCTTAAAAACAGGAGGATCAATATAAGTACAGTCTGTGCAGTGAGACCCTGTAGTAAATATATTTAAAGAAAACCAGAAATGATAAAGACTGAGATTGTCAAATGTCTTTGATTAATACAATTCATAGATTAATACAATTGCAAGGGATATCATGGGGCTATACAGGTATCACACGCTATTCATTGAGACAAACTTGTGCTGGAATACTATTATCATTAGCAAATGCCTACAACTTTCTAAGAACATTTCCTGGGTAACCTCATAAAATTAGTAGTCCCAAAGGGTAGCATCATTACCTTTATTTTAGGAAAGAGTACAGAAGCAGCAATACTAAGACATCTGATTGACAATGTAGTGCCTGCAAGAGGTGGGGCACCTAGGATCACAAATCCAAGTCCTCTCCACCCAGACATGCACCAAACACTTTAGCAACAGGGACAGAGAGTATTCACTCTGTTATTTGTCCCATAGTGCACTATTCTTGACAGATGATTTTTATTTATTTTTTTTATAATTTATTTATTTATTTATTTATTTATTTGTGTGTGTGTGTGTGTGTGTGTGTGTGTGTGGCCAGCTCAGCCCACCAGGGGGCGGGGCTGGCTGGCATGTGGTGCTGGGGGATTGAACCGCGGTCCCTGTGCTTTGCTAAGCTTGTTCTAAGTAGGTGCTTTAGACCACTGAGCCATCTCACCAGCCCCATGATTTTTAAATGTACGTGTGATGGATTATTTTGAAGGTATATATCTGAATATCTGGAAGATGTATCACAGCACATGGAAAAATACAATGAATAGTTTTTATTTTTACTGTAATTTCAGAAATTTCTTTGTCAAATGTGGAGTTGGTGATCAAAGTGGAAATTTTTAACCCTCTGGGAAAAAAATTAAAATAATATTTTTTGCAATTTTGCCCAAAATGAGGCAATTTTTAAAAACTTCTTCCAGTTAATCTTTTGCTCTCTCACTTAGTCTTATAATTTAAAACGAAGAAATTCAACGCAGATTTGAAGACAACTTCTCCTTCAAAAGTAGCTTCAACTAGTGTGAAGGTTACTAGAAAGTTGTGAAAATCAAAAAGACAACTAAAAAAAATTTCAGTTTCCATAAATGCCTGTTCATGCTGAGACCCTAAAATGGATTTCAGATAAGGTCAAAATTATGTCAAGTTCAGAAAAAGTATTTATCAACTTTGATAGATTTTTATCTTGTAAAATTATTTGTCACAATCCTTATATATTGTAGAAAAATATTCAATATAGTAGTTATAGAACTTTTTACATAACTATTTCAATTATTGATTCAATTATTTTACTATATTTTAAACTAACATATGCACTTTAATGGCCCAAAGTAGGAGATAGTGTAGTCCTTAGTAAAACTCTTTCAAAAATCAATGTGCTTCTATTTTTTTTTAAAATGCATTGCAGAGCACTTGTGAATCCCTGTGGAAGCAAGGTCAACTACAAAATGGACAAGGACTTTTTTTTTCCTTTAGGCATAACAAAATGCAATTTTACCTCTTTAATGTTGGTTTAAAGATGCCATGACTCCTAGCAAACTGCCGACAAAGAATCAGTTCATCAATCATTAGCCTCTGTGACTGTCAGCCACAGATACTCAACAGGCCTGCAGTTTTATGTGACATAAAGGTTAATATTGAATCCTTAGGTAAAATTTGAAACATTCTTTGATCTCTGGAAACTATGGGGATACTAATAAAGTTTCAGCATGGGATTTGTGGCTCAGTCCAACCTTATCATAAATGGATTGATAATTGTGAGGTCCAAGTGAATAAAATCTAATGGTGTATCAAATATGATATGGTAGAATGATGTTAGAAAGGGAGTAATTAACAAATTTAATGGAAATATCTCTATTCTTCTTTCTCTGTCCACTTTCTCTTTTTCAATCATAAAAACCGTGGGCTTCTGTGGCCATACACATTTTTAGCATCTTAATAGTAAAACTCAGTTCCAAATAAATTCTTATGTTTAAGAAACTATTTTGCTTGGGTTACATATCTTTTGGACATAAGTTAAGGAGATAGAAATAAGAAAGAATAACTACAAAATGTAAGACATTAAAAAGTATTTCAAACCATGCATATATAACTCCTGAACTTTTATTACTTCATCTCGCAAAAAGAATAATGTACTTTAATTTCCCCATTGAGCTACATATTTCCAATATGAACCCTTTCTCCACAATTGTCAAATAAGTTCTGATTTTATAGAAAATGATTAATTATAATGTTATCTAAGTATACTAGATGATACATTGTGTCAACTTGAGAAATTTAGGACTTTAATTATTGACTCAGCAGAGAGCCACAATTCTTTGTGAATATCCTCATTCTGAGCAAGAGGAGAACATGGACATTGTGTATGTTCTACATCCCACTCCGAGGTAGCCACTTATACTATAAGGAAGGGAGAGAGGCTGACTACAAGCTGCAGTTGCTGTGCTTTGCCTTGCTTTTCATGATTTTCTGCCATGTGTCACTCTTCCTGCTGAGTATAGACTAAAATTTCCAGGAACTGTGAGGTAAATATATCTTTCCTTCTTTAATTTTGAGTGTTTGGCATTTTGTGCAAGCAACAAGAGAAGAGTAACTGAGACAAAATTTGATACCAATGAAGTGGAGTCGTTGCTGTGACTACCTGACCTTATTCTAAAGGCTTTGGGAATGGCTTATGGGAAGAGATACGAAAGGTTTAGGGATGGGTCCTCAACAAGTACTAGCAAAGAGCTAGAACACCTCCACTTCTTCTGTATGGGAGATTCCAATCAGAGTACACAACACTAGAATGCTGAGAGTAATCCTGTCTATAAAGATCAGGCTGGGAACATTTCTGCCGGAAAAATGGACTGTATTGGTAGTTGGACTCCAGATGAATTTTGTTATGGCTTGGCAGAAATTTTGTCTGCATTTTGATTATATCCAGAGACTGCCCAAGACTGAGATTAAGCACACTGGACTAGTTAATCTGACAAAGAAAATTTCAAAGCAGTTGAATGTTGAAGCAGTGGCGCAGCTATTGATGGGGGCTTTTAGTCAGATTGTGATGAGTTCATGTGAAACTAAATGTAAAAAATTACTGTGTTCAAATTTCTGTGACCCTGCTTCCATGTAAGATCCCAAGGGAGCATGGTGTGCCATCCACAAATCATCAATAGATGGAGAGTTCCTGGAATAGACATACAAAATAGATCAAAGTAAAGGTCAAAGTATTTCTAACTGTACAAAATAACTAAGGTCTTGCTAACCAACTGAGAAGTGTTGCTATGGTAGTAAAAACCATGTGTACACAGATATATGTTAAACAGGAATGAAACGGTGTTCCCAGAAAGAATTTATGCTGAGTAATGGTCACACTGTCCCTGAAGGTACTGTTCTGTGTTAAATGACAAATTTGTTTGCCAAACAGGATGTGGTTTCTAGCTTCAATCCCCAGTACTGAAAATAAATAATAAAATAAATAAACAAACAAACAAACAAACAGAGAGAGAGAGAGAGAGAGAGAGAGAGAGAGAGAGAGAAAGAGAGAGAGAGAGAATCAAGGGCAAAGAGCCCAGAAGGATTATTTGAAATGTTGTGAGAACCATGCTTTGTTCTCCAAAGCATGCTGAGACATGGACTGAGACTGGGCATAGTGCTGCATGCCTGTAATCCCAGCACTTGGGAGGCTGAAAACAGGTTGATCACTACCAGTCCAATCTGTGTAATGAGATTATGTGGACTGTGTACTAAAACTACATTTTTTAAAAAAGAAAATAGAATAAGAGCCATGGGAGCTACCACAGAAATGCAGTACGGGTGGAGCCATGTAAGGCTTTTGCAGGTCACAACTCATTACAGAGTTCTTCAGATGTTCTAAATGGAACTACAGGACTTAATGTTTTCCCTTCTGGATTTTGGACTTGCTTTGGTCCCAGTGCTTGTAATCTGGCTGTGTATCTTTTTCTTTTTCTTTTCTTTCTTTTTTTTTTTCTTTTTTTGATACTGGGGATTGAACTAAGGACTTTTGCACTTGCCAGGCAGGTGCTTATTCTACTAAACTATCTCCCTAGCCCTACCTTTTGGAATGGTAGTATTTTTCTTGTGCCATTGAATGCTGTAAGTATTTAACTTTTCTTTTGTACAGGGGCTAACAGCTAATAGTTTGCCTTGGATCTTGTAGGAGACTTGGGAATTGGACTTTGCAGCAATGCTGAAACTGTTAGGACTTTGACAACTCTTAGAGATGGACTAAAATGCTTTTGCACAAAAGAATGTACATGAGTCCTCTGGACCAAATATCATAGTTCTAATGTAATACAATGTTCAAGTGGTAAAATGTCAAAAAGCACATCTATGTACCTGGAAACTGGTTTAAGGAAATGTCTGATAGCCAAGTTGACAAGGTGTAGATTGTACTGGTTGATATATTGTCTCACCTTGAAAAGATTAGAAGTTTAATTAAGTGACTCAGCAGAGAGCCAGGATTCTTACTTTGTAAAGATCCTCATCCTGAGCAAGAGGAGAAAATAAACGCTGTGTGAGTTCTACACGTCACTCCAGGGTAGCCTGCTTATAACATAAGGAGGGGAGGGGCTGACTACAAGCTGCAGCTGCTGCCCTTCCCTTTGCTCTTCACTGTTTTCTGCCATGTCCCACTCTCCCTGGGAGCCAGCGGAGTACAGACTGAAACCTACACCAACTGTGAGCTAAGTAAACATTTCCATCTTTAATTTTGGGTGTCAGGTATTTTATACCAGCAATGAGAGAAGAGTAACTGAGATACTAAGTAATCAAATGTTGAATTTTTCAGTATTCCTAATCGTATGAAGAGATTTTTATAGACTTTGACTTGATTTTTCTTGAGTGCTTTTCATATTAAGCTCACAATAAATTTAAAGCTGAGGGGGTCTGCCCCTTAGCTCAGTTCTTTAAGTGGCTGCTTAGACAAAGCAGTCAGGCTCAGGTTGCTGCAGTTCGATCCCCCACAACTCAAGCCAGCCAAACCTGCCCTGAAGGCATTTGGAGCAAATAAATAAATAAATAAATAAATAAATAAATAAATAAAGCTGAGATATATTCTTCTTTTATTCCCTTAAATATAATATAACATATTGTATTATACTAATCACAAATAAGGCTTGTGTTCATATTAAATTTAAAAATTAAATTTGTGTAAAGTACTGTGTAATGGCCAATCTTAGAAGATAGTGCTGTTGTCTGAGTTTGCCAGAAGGGGGCCTGGCCCTAGCTCAGGCCTTTAAGTGGCTGCTTCCACAAAGCTGTCAGCCTCAGGTTGCTGGAGTTCGAACCTCACA
>NW_004524751.1:4476331-4478038 GCF_000260255.1 Octodon degus
AAAAAGCCCTTATTGGGCTGGGAAGATGGCGCAGTAGAATAAGCACTTCCCTGGCAAGTGCTAGGGTCTGAGTTCAATCTCCGTTTCGGAAAAAAAAAAAAAAAAAGTACTCAGGGCTGAGTTTGCCAGAGATAGCACTACTGAGAAAGAATAATTGAAGTTACTCTTGAAATGTAAAATTTTAGAAATTAAGCTAATAATGCATTTAAGGTATAATGTTTGTCCTATGAAATTCATGTTTTATGATTAACCAAACATTTGTGAATGGGTAAAAATCATATACATAGATTTATCTGATTAAATTACATTTTATAATTACCAAATTCATATAAGACAATATTCAGATTATTATTTTTTTAATGTACACATAACATTAAGTGTGTTTGAATGGACTCATAGGTAAGTTTTCCACTTACAAGAAAATCTGTGTGTGAAGAGTCATTACACTGTATTTGACTTGTCATTGTTTTATACATCTCTTCCACTGTACAAGCAATAATTTCATTAGTACTGTATAGGCATTTAATTTATTTAAAACTTCATAACAACTCAATTAAACTTGATTTTCTAAGCAATATATAAAGACCACCTGGAGCAATCTGGAATATATTTTCCAGAATTACGTACTTTAAAAACACATAGGGAAGTATGTAAGGAAAGGCTGTAGTATTACACATGAGAGATGGTGAACACAATACTGCTTTAGTCCTGGTGGCAATCCTACTGCTCTCAAACACCAGAGGTAGCACAGATATATAAAGGGTTAAAGAAATTAAAAATATCTGTAAATCTTATGATCAAAAATTTTGAAAATTCATTTTCCTTGAAAGAAAGAAGAGATAGACTGTCATCTGCCTCCTAAGGGTTCAGCATATTCAGAGTTATAAGAAGTCTTAATTACCAATTTTTTTTTTCTTTTTAAATAAAACCAAAGACAGTAAGGAGCAAGAGACGTTGCTGCTAAGGGAAGCAAGCTCTTTCTTTGTTCTCTACCTATTTTTTTCTCTGTGGTTTTCTGATTTAATCCAGCACATCATAGCCTCTTTTTTCACACTCTGATTAAATCTCTCACCAGAACCATTGAAGTTTTTCCTCATTTAAGCCTGAAATTTCATTTTCAGGGCACAATCATTGTCAGGTTATGCAGTGATAGTTCACAGCCTCATTATTTCTTATTCAAGTTGCCATATCCATGAAATTATTTTCCCAGTCACAGCCTGTTGAGAATTTTACTTTCCTGGACTGATCATAGAACACTCTTTTTGCAATCTGTATGTGATCTCATGTGATGTACTGCTGATTTTTAAAACTTACATATGGTAGACATTTAATTTATTTTACTTTTTATTGTTTTTATATTTGGTACAGGATCTACAGAGTCTCACTACACAGATCAGACTCCTAGTGATCCACCTGTTTTTAGCCTACCAAGCGCTGGGGATTAAAGGCACATGCCACCACACCCAGTCACCAGCACAGTAAGCTGGGTGTCAAACCTCATCCCTGCACCTGTCTAAGCAGTCCCTTTAGTCCGCTGAGCTATCAGACCAGCCATAACATTTAATTTTTGAGAATATGGTAACACGAAAGAATAAATTTTAGCAATAGTATGGGATTCCACAGAACATAGAATAAGTTTCATGGTTATATCATGACTTGTGTCTGAAACTTAGGTTTCAACATGGTGAATGGAATACACACACACAC
>NW_004524751.1:4478138-4480473 GCF_000260255.1 Octodon degus
TATAGGAATCATTAGAGAAATTAAAGCAATATGTGGAGAATGTTTTATTGCTTAGCATACAGGAGCTACAAATGCTGCATTTGTGAATGGGACAACACAGTGAATCCTATAGACTAAGGCATAAAGAAGCAAATGAAATATTTATATCAATATTCTCAGATATTACCACCTAATCCAACTAATAATGTCAAAATACATTATTCTTTTGAATAACAATGTTATTGACAGCTGTTTCAAAAGGATAATTGTTTTTCATAAATAATACATTTCTAAGCCTCACTTGCAGCTATATATGGAAATGTGGTTTAATCGTGACAAATTAAATGTAACTGCAAGGATTTGTGAAATTTATAGGTTGTTTTATTAAAATGAAAGTTATTTTTAGTTGTATGTATTTAAGGTGAAAAACATTATGCTTTGGCACACATAATGCAACAGTTAGCAAATGAAGCAAATTCACATATTGTTCTCATTTGTTTTTTTTTTTTTTTGTGTGTGTGTGTGTGTGTGTGTCTGTGTGTCTGTGTGTCTGTGTGTGTCTATGTGAATTGGCAAGAACACCTTGCTAAAATCTTTTAGCAATAATCTACAGTCAATATTGCTAACTATATTCCTTATATTATAAGTTAGATATCTAGACTTATTTGTTATACATGTCTGCTAACATGCTAATGTATATTTTCTGGCTGCTATTTTTATATTTCCAGCTTCACTTGCCCAACTCTTAATTTCTCACCCATACGTGAAATAATGCTGTGTTTTATTTCCTTCTCCCTATTTCACTTTGTAGTATGTCCTTAAACTTCATTCATAGTGTGACAAATAACATATTTTTTCTTAAGAATGTAAAATATTGTATTACCATCATATGTGCACTTACACACATACATATGCACATGTCACTGTTTCTGCACCCTTTCCTTCATCAATGCACATTTGAATTTTTTCCATGCTCATATCTTATCTCTCATAAATATTCCAGTTCTACCTAATTTCTTTCAGTGCCTCCAGACTGCTTTCTGCAGTGAGTGCACCAACATACTTTATTACACCCCCAAAGAGCTAGCAAGAGTTTTCTTTTCTCCATTCCTTCACCATTGCCAAGTATTCTGAATTTCAGAAAATCACCATCTTAACAGATGTACCTTGATATTTTATTATAATCTGGATTTGCCTTTTCCTGGTGATTATTGATGAACAACTTTTCACATACCTGCTGGCCACTATTATGTCTTCTTTAGATAAATTCCACATCATTAATTAATTAATTAATTTTTCCAGAGAGATTCTACCCAGGTACTTGAGGTTTTTTTGGAACTCACTAAGTAGACAATACTAGCCTCAACCACGCCATAGTCCTATCTAGCCTCCAAAACAGTAGGATAATGGGTGTTTGCCTCCTCTCTGGACCTTATCTAAAATTTTTGGTTTGTTTTTAGTTTGCTACAGAGTTGTATCTATTCTTTGCATTTTGATATTAACCATTTGTCAGGTGTCATAGTCACAACTAATTTCCCAGTACTTATGTTGCATTTTCACTGTTGTTTGTTCTCTTTGCTTTATACAAACCTTTTATTCAATATAGTGTCTTTTACAGATTTTGCTACATGATCCACACTTTCACTTTCCACAGTTTATGATTGGAAAATTCTCCAAATAATTGAAAAAATTATATTATCTGCCATCCTGGAATCATTCAAAAAATCATGCATATGTATATTGAAAAACTGTGCATGTACAGAAACAACTCCAGACATACTCAGACACCTTATCTTTTACAAAGAGACTAAACACATTCGCTGGAAGAAAGACAACCACTTTAATAAGTGGTGCTAGAAAAACTGCCTTTCCACATACTGACGATTAAACTAGGTCCGCATCTTTCACCATGCACTCAGCTAAAATTGAAGTGCATCAAAGATCTAACTATTAAAACAGAAACACTAAATCTTATGAAAAATAGAACAAGTAGAACTCTTGAAGACATTGTTGTAGTTAAGGACTTTATGAATGCAACTCCAATTGCACAGGAACTATCACAAAGAAACAACAAGTGGGATCACACTTTATTAAAAAGTTGTTGCAGAAGAACTCACCAAGAGAGTGAAGAGACCACACAACCAGTGTGTAAGAAAAAAAAAAGCCAAGTCTTCTCAAATTCATATCCTCCCAATGTAAAGACCGAATCTAAAAATAGAAATCTAGGGGCCAGGGAGATGGCTCATTAGAATAAGCACTTGCCTGGCAAGCACAAGGGCCTTAGTTCTATCCCCAGTTCCACTAATAAATAAATAGATAAAAAAGATCCGACCTCCATAGCCAGCAACCCGCTCAC
>NW_004524751.1:4480573-4486360 GCF_000260255.1 Octodon degus
ACTGGTCGCTTCTGAGATGCACATTAAAATAATACTGTGAGACCAAGTATTTTGCATCCTTACATCTTGTAATCTGAACAATTAATTTGAATACAACAATGTACAATGTAACAACCATTGTTGAGTTGATATAAATTTGTTTAGTGAAATTCTATATCATTTTAATGTTTTTACAGTTTTTACTTCTCTTAAAAATTTTATGAACTTTATAAACTTATGTTTATAAATAAAACCAGAAACAAAGGGACACAAAACCACTGTGATTGTATCTCACCCCAGAAAGAATGGCTATTAAGAAATCAACCACATCATTAATGATACATAAAGCTTATTAAAACTTGGTTTTATAAATGGGATCAATCATACCTCTACAATGTTATAAATTAAAATCTGTTTTACACAAGAGCTAAGTTTCAATTGGGTACAAACCTATCATCATCACAAATGGTCTCACAAAAATCATGGGATGTCTGGCCACAGCTAAATCACAGACTGGTGTCTCCTGAGCAGTCTGTCTACCATGAGCGTCTGGGGAATGGTATTTACTATGCAATTAGAGCCAAGAAGTTCTACCTGTTATCATTCAAATACAGGTGTGAGAATCCCCTTTGGGCAAGGAAACTGACTCATTCTTTCATGAAAAACTTTGATGTCTGTATCATTCCAGCCAGCTTCAGGAAATCTTACCATTCATACTATCATGAGAAGATGTATTAACTGAGCTTAAATATTAAATTAAAAAATCATTCCTAAATCTTATGAAATCTTATTAATGTCTTTAAGACATTAATCATCAATTTTATAAGAATTCAAAACAAGATAAAACTGATTATTGTATAATTAATTACTTGCTGCAGGACATTGACCAATCTGAACTACTTTTTTATGTTAAATATATGACTTCTAGAACACTGCCAATAAAGAACTTAAATTCATCTTTTAAGTGGTCAGGAAAGAAGTATAAAGATTTGTGACTTTAGCTACAGAGGAAGACTAAACTATATCTTAGTAGGTCACCATTTCAAAAATAATGAACCTTTTAGTTACTAAAGTTCACTTTAACTTTAAATGATTGCATGTCATGTTTCAATCATAGGAAAAAAGGAAGCAGTTTGAAAGATAACTGTTGTGTTACTAAGTGGGTGTATTGACCTTTTGAAAGATGTAAAAAAACAGATTGGGAACAAGTCTCTATTTGCTGGTTTTAACAAGTTTGAATTCATTGTTTTGCTGATTTGTGATTAATTCCTCTCCCCCAAGGAGAAGCTGATGTGGCAGCAGGGTTGGTTGTAGTTGTGTTAGAGTCAGATAAAGAATGTTGTAAGAGAATCTACAGAAACCTTGTAAAAAGTTGTATAATCTACTCTTTTTTGAATGAAGAAAATTATGTGCAAGTTAAAAAATAAAGACGGGGAGATGGCTCAGTGGAATAAGCACTTCCCTGGCAAGCACCAGGGACTTAGTTCAATCCACGGTTTCACAAAAAAAAGAAAAATAAAGAAAAGAAATGAACCAACAGATGATGGCAGAGGTATGAGGAAAAGGAAAGCTTTCTCCATGTTGGTGGGAGGGCAGACTGGTGATGCCACTGTGGAGATCAGTGAGGAAGCTCAACAGCAATCAATCAATCAAACAAGAAATCACATTTGACCAAGAGAGTTCCCTTCTTGGTATCTTCCCGAAAGAATTAAAACACCATATCTTAGTGATGTATCCACACCCATGGTTATAGTTGCATAGTTCATAACATCTAATTCTTGAAAATAGCCCAAATGTCCATCAAGCAATGAGTGGATAAAAGAGTTATTTTTGTTCATAACTTGGTTTCGTAGGTTATACATATCTTGGAATTTATCCATTTCTTCTAAGTCTTTCAATTTGGTATAATATATGTAATAGTTCCTTGTGATCTTTTAATTTTGAAATATCACTATCTCTGATGACATTTCTGATTTAATTAAGTCATCACTTTTTATCTTGTGTAGTCCACCTAAAAATTTATCAAATTTCTTTCTCTTTCTTTCTTTCTTTCTTTCTTTCTTTCTTTCTTTCTTTCTTTCTTTCTTTCTTTCCTCTCTCTCTCTATCTTTCTTTCTTTCTTTCTTTCTTTCTTTCTTTCTTTCTTTCTTATTTTTGTGTGTTAACAGGGATTCAACTTAGGACCCTGTACTTGACAGGCAGGTGCTTATTCTACTGCGCTATCTCTCCAGCCCTCAACTTACTTTCTAAAGAGACAAAAAATAAATAAATAAAATAAAAAACTCTTAGATCTTTCTTTAATTTTCCCTATCATATGTCTATTTTTTATTTGACTGATTTCTGTTCTCATTGCTTGTCCTTTCTATTCTTTATCTGTCACGTGGGATGTTGAAATAATGGGGCCTGTTTCACATAAGAGACATGTATGTTAAATTACAAAATTAAAATGAAACTGTACTGTTGAGTATGGATCTGCCTATCCATTCTGAAACACCGGGAACTTCTGCACCATTCTGTGAGGCAGAAACTTATGTCCATATCATTTAAAGCCATGTTTTGGGTTTCTATGTTATGGAAGTTTATCTCCTATCAAAAATGACATTTACATGAAAAGAAAGCATAAACAATTATGAATACTCCAAAAACTGAGGAATCACAGTAGGATACTTTTATAGAAGACTGAGTAGAACACAACTTTACTAAGAGGCCATTGTTATTAGCAGTGAACAATAAGGAGCCATTAAATTAAATAAAATATTGCAAGTGTTCTTAAACCAAGACGTATGCTTTCAGAAAATTGACTCATAGTTGGGGAAACATTTGCTGCAGGTGTTTTAATTAGCATAGAATACATAAAAATATTTGAGACAAAGACTCCAAATAAATTAGAAAATATAAATATATAGCACAAGCCAACTAAAAATTTTGGTAATTTCTGCTGAAAATATTTAGCAGCCTGCATATAGATTGTTATGTTAAAATAAAACACATGGACTAATGTACGATTAATTTTCTATTTTTTTCAGGAAACTAACAATGTCAGAGCATAATAGGGAATGGCAGCCTAAAATTCAGGTTCTAGAATGAAATTTTAAAACTTGAATGTCATTTCACATTGTTAAGTTGTTTAAGTACTGTGTCACTTTCTCATCTGGGAAATGTGGATAACAATCATCTGGTTATTACCACGTACTTGCAGGAGTAACAAAAGGTTCTCTTGAGGTTTATAATCAGCAGTATTTATTATGGACCTACAGGAAAAGATGCATTTTATTTGTCTTGTAGGTTTTCCAATTTAAAACTCAAGCAAAAGGAACTATATGTCTAAAACATGTCACAAAGTAGAAGTTTTTGTGTAAATTAAAGTTAGTGATATCTCTAAGGCCTTTTACTGCCCTTCCATTTGCTCTTCACTGCTTTCTGCTGTTATGAACTGCTGCTCTCTGCCATGTACTACTCTGCCTGGGAACCAGCTAAGTATAGATTGAAACTTCCGGAAAATTTGAGCTCAATAAACCTTTCCTTCCTTAATTTTGGGTGTGGGCATTTTGTTCCAGCAATGAGTGAAAGTTACCAAGACAGGTAGTTGGGGTCATTCATGAAGAAACAAGTACTTCAGGAACTTATGTAGTTATGAGATAAAAAGCCTACTTAAAGAATTAATTAGATTAATTAGATAATCTAATTAGATTATTATGGATTAATTAATCCATAAGTAGATTATTATTAAAAATAGATAATTATTTTTATTTTTATAGAATACAAAAGAGCTATAGAAAAAAATGAGAAGCAATACAATATTTCACTAAATAAAGTAATATGAATTTAACAATAGTTGCTGTATTACATGATGCTATCTTTAATAAATTAGTTGTTCAGTGTACCAGATATGAATGTGTAAACTTCATTTAAAGAAAGAAAAACAATAACAAAGAAGTTATAAGAAACTCAAAAGAGAAAAAATATATATGCAATAGCTTGATTAATTTTTTACAATAGTTTAAAATCACATTTTAACTCACCATACATGGAAATATGTTTCCCCAAATTTTGTAAGATTGACTTAATTTTCACTACTTCTACTTTAATGTTACAATTTTAAGATATTAATGTACTTTACCAAATTTCTCATATAATTATGAGCTTTACATTTATGTAAGTGATCATGTAGAACTGTAATCTACTGTAGAAAAGATGATAGCTTTTGTGAAAATCTGTGACATTCATATGTAAGTATAGAATGCATAAGGTCCACTTACTGATACTGGTAATACCAGAGCCCAGCATAAACATTTTCTTCCAAATATATTGTGTGTCAAATAATCTGCAATGCAATGAAGGGCAAGTTAGTGAGTAAATATTTTTATGCAAATTAGAGAATTTCATTTCTACAAAAGTAAATTTTTGTGACATAACTGTCAATCCATTTCAAGAAAGCAAAAACTGACTGCTTTTGACAAGTGCATCTTTAATTATCAAGTGTTTGCTTCCTAATTAATAAAGCTATTAAATTTGACATCACTGCACTGAATGTCAATTAACACAGTACCAATTAACCAAATGCTCATAATGGTTTAATCACTTATAATAAATAATCACTCGTATTCAATAACAACTCATCACATATATATATATATATACAGTAAAATTAAGTAGTAAGAAAACAATCATGATTTATAGTAACTATGTATAGTTATCTATATATAGATAACAATGAATTCATCATTTATCAATGATTTTATCCATCTATCTCTATTTGTGCCTGATTATAAAGAAAAAAACAAAAGCTAGAAAATCAGTTTCTAATACATTTTAGTTTCCAAAACCTTAGGAAAATTTGTCTTGAATTCACTAAAAAAGGGAGGTGCAAATAGCGCAGTGGATTAAAGTGCTTGCTTAGACAGACACAGGGGTCAGAGTTTTTATCCCTGGTCTGCCGTGCTGGCCCCGCCCCCGGGGCACACTGAGATGGTGATTGATACTAGGCGTGTTGGTGTGGGCCTGTAATCCCAGCTCTTAAGAGGCTGAAAACAGAGGGATCACTCCAATCTATGTAGTGAGACCCTATAGACCCTTACTAAAAATACAAAAAAAAAAAGCTTTTCCATTGACCTAATGACTATCTCATCTTTCAAGCATCCAGTTGAGATGTCTTTTATAATTGTCTTTCTGACAAGAAATGACATCCTCCTGTTTTTCCTTGACTTTCAGATATCCAAAACAGAGTTCATAAAAATTTGTGCTCTCATTAAAACCAAGGCTCAAGTGTTGCTGAATCATCTGTTCTATCAACAAACTCCTTTTCCCCTGCTCTCCCAATGCTTCTTTGAGCGGCCCCTCACTCATTCTCTTTCAAGTTCATTTCAATTTTTGTTTTTGATGTGTTTAGTACAGGGACTACAGGGGCTCACTACACAGGTTGGACTCATAGTGATCCTCTTGCTTTCAGCCTCCCAAGCATTGGGATTACAGGAGCATGCCACCATGCCCAGTCTCAGTCACCCTCAAAGCTGTCCTGGGGAAGGGGCCTGTATAGCACTGGGAATGGAACCCTGGTTCCAGCATCTGCCTAAGTAGGAGTTTTAATCTGCTGAGCTATCTGGCCAGCCCTCAAATTCACTTAAAAAAATCAAAATATATACAAATTTTAAAATTCAATCTCTCATTTATTATGTTCAGATTTTACCTCATGTACTACTACAAACATTGTGGCATTACTTTTTAAATGTTACCTTTGATTAAAAAAGAAGAAAGAAAGAAAGAAAGAAAGAAAGAAAGAAAGAAAGAAAGAAAGAAAGAAAGAAAGAA
>NW_004524751.1:4486460-4504004 GCF_000260255.1 Octodon degus
AAGAAAGAAAGAAAGAAAGAAAGAAAGAAAGAAAGAAAGAAAGAAAGAAAGAAAGAAAGAAAGGTGATATCCTAAATACTACCTGTAACTTCTCTGGGCAGTATTTTTCAAGGAATTGGAATCCAGAATCCAGTATAAATGATAGTCAAGTTCAAATTTTCAATCCTAAAGTGTTAAGTACATTACAACTTCTCTAGATAGAATACTGGTAGGGTAACATGACCAGAGTTCACAGAAAACAAATCACATGCTGGTTAAGTCATTCTGATAAAGTCTAAATTTCTCATAGGAAAGTGGGTCTATGATAATCAGTAATCAAGAGCTGATCTCCAGCCCAAGATTTAAAGTGCAATATGAATCAGACTACATAATACTAAAATATGTTATTTTGATTGACTAAAATACTTGTAATGACTGTAACAACTGCATGATTGTGTAATTTGAGAATTGGCATTTCTTTGTCTTTTATTTCCTTTTGTTTTTATTCTGTACAGGATCTCACTGTGCAGTTTAGATTCGTAATGATCCTCCTGTCTCAACTTCCCCAGTGCTGGAATTACAGGTGTGTGCCACTATGCCCAGTTTCAGTAGCTGGCACTGCGAGCCCAGATTCCAGAGCCAGCACAGCATGCACCACCAGGTATGGAGCCTGGATCCTTGCACTTTCCAGCAAAGTGCTTACACCATAGAGATGTCTTCCCATCCCAAAATTTGACATGTCTTCATATCAGTGAAGAAAGTTGTAGGGCCCTACCTGAGAATAAACAAGTAAAAATTTAGCTATTTTTCTATAAATTAAAGAAGCTTTTCATGAACAGTCCACGCTATTTAAAGTGCTTCTCTTCCAAGCGACCATAATTCCTGTCTATCAAATCCTTATATTTTCCTCCAAACAAACTGCTGTGTGCAACCATGTTTCTCTGTCTATTCACAGAATGACTTCATGTGTCTCCCTCTAGAGGGCTCAAGGTAATTCAGGGCATAAAATGCCTACTCAGCTGTTAGCTAAATGAATTAAACTCCTGCATCAAGTGGAGATTCAAACTTGTTTCCAACATTGGCAATGTATTCATCAATCAATTTATTTTTTTTAATAAATGTTACATGAAATGAAAGGAATAAAGAGTTTCTAAGAATTCTCCATGAAATGTGTGACCACCCTCAGTGGAGGAAAAGGTTATTTTGTCTCTAAGGATCTGAATTTGCAATGATTTATTTGGATCACATTGTTTTTTTGTGATTTTGTACTGGTTCAAGTTATTTTTGTGACTTAAAAATTATATTTTTAAATAACTTTATTGAGAAACAAATAGCAATGAGACAGTTTCAAAATGGATTACTACCACAGTTTCAATAATTAATACATTGCATATTGTTGACTTAGTGGCTATTCATTGTACAAGATGCAGACATGGTATCCTGTCCACAAGCAATATTTGAACAAATCTCTCTATACATTGAATTAAGAGAATGCAGCTGCATATCTATCATAACTATTTTGAATATACAGATATGAAATGGTTGTTCATTTATATCCCCCTATTTTGTTTGGTCAGAGAATGGTATTACATTATCATTTAAATATTGTAGGTGCATGAATTCAGTAAAATATTCCAATATATTCCACTAGTCCATAATAGTAGTGGGTTTTCTGGAGGACTGGCAATGTCTGAAATTGTTGACTTGAATCTTTTGCAGCTCAGTATATTAATATGGCTTTACTTTTTCTACTACATTTGTATACTTTTCGGATTGATGGTTAAGACAAAGATAAAGCAAGAACTATATAACGAGAAATGTAACTTTTGTATCTGATAAGGTCAATCAAAACCCCTCAGGATTTAACCTGAAACCTATACGCAGTTTGTAGATCCTTTGTCAGTGTCAGCCATGTGGATGAGCCAGGGTCATTGCTTGAACAATTTGCTCACTGTGAAAGCCTGAGAGAATATTTTCTCTCCATGTGACTCTCCTAAGGTACATTCTACATCTTTGATAACTTTCCTTTGTGGTCCCATAATCTCCTTGATCAGAAAATCTGGGACACAACTGAGTTACATGGTGTTACAGTACAGGTTCTCCTATGTCCTGAGTCTTCACTTAACTTCAAAGGCTAGGGCCAAAATGTTGGCTGTCATTACAGCCCTTCTTTTTTTTTTTCTAATTTTTCATCCACAAATTTAGGTTGTTAATCCTCCAGAAGAGAAGATTATTATTATTACCCTACAACATTGGCCTTCGAGCTTAACCTTACTAACTGTCTGAATTTAAAAATCTTAGGCATAACATGGAGTAGGTATTTTACATCAAGTATTGATATGTTAAACTTTAATTCCCTACAGAATATGAAGAAAAAAATTTTAAAAAAGAAAAATATTTTTAAAAACTAGGAATAAACAGTTACATATTTTTTACACAGAAATTTAGAAATCTAACCATATACAGCATGGTAGCAAGACAGACCTGTGACTTTTTTTTCTTGTCTCTTGTTTTCATTTATTACCCTCTTATTTTTTTAAACAAACATTTCCTTGAGAGACAGTATGACAGTAATTGGTATGTCATAACAACAGTACATATTTAGAAGACCAAGATGAGAGGCATTCCAAGCATGACCCTACGATTACACATGGTTTCCTTCAGTGCCATTGCTTAGTTCACTGGTATCAGCTTATATAGTCAGTCAGGGTGGGAATCCTACCAATTAACTGCTACTTTCAATAACATGCTGAAGATTCTCAGGGTCATTACCTTATGCATCTTGTGCATATAAATGTATGGCTCTGCTCCTATCATGTTTCCTAGCTTTTCTCCTTGCCCTCTCTTCATTGTCTAATCCTCAAGTTCTTACTTTCCTTTTAATTGTGTTATAACTTTCTGTTTTTATTTCTACTTTTGAGTTCTTATACTAGGGAGACTATATGATATTTACACATGTATCTGGTTATTTCATTTATGAGTATATCTTCAAATGGAATCCACTTATATATGAAGGCTTCAAGTTTATTATTCTTTATAGTTGAATAATACACCATTGTATAAAAATACCACATCTTCTTCATCCATTCCTTAAGTGACCAGCATCTTAGCTGTTTCCAAGATTTGCCTATCACAAATTGCACTGCTATAAACATAGGTACACATATATCAATATGATACGATGTTTTCAGTTCCACTGGGAAAATTCCAAGTAGGGGGATAGATGGTTTGAATGAGATTTCCAGTCCTAGTTTCTTAAATAGTCTCCACGCTGATTTCCATAATGGTTGCACCTGTCTACATTCCCACCAGCAGTGGAGAAGTGTTCCCTTTTCCCCACAGCTTCTCCAACATTTGTTATTGGGTGATTTCTTTATGATAGCCATATTTTCTGGGGTGAGAAGATATCTCAGTGTAGTTTTCATTTGCATTTCACTGATGGCTAGTCATGTGAAGCATTTTTTCATATATATATTCACTTCTTTAATTTCATCCACTGAGAAGTGTGTGTTCATCTCAGATGTCCATTTCTGGATTGGGTCTTTAAATTTCGGGGTCCTAATGTTGTTTAGTTCTTTATAAATTCTAGAATGCAGACCTTTGTCTGAGTGCTTATTAGTTAAGATATTTTGCAAATTTGTGGGTTGTCTTTTGACTTTGATGGTAACTTCTTTTGACGTGCAAAAACTTCTCAATAAGTGAAAGTCCCAGTTGTTAATTCTTTCAAGTATTACCTGTGTGATTTGTGTTTTGTTCATGAACTCTTTGCCAACCCCTATGTCTGCAAGAGTTCCTCCTACTTTCTCTTGAAGGAGATTTAGTGTTTCTGTTGTAATGTTCAGCCCTTTAATCCATTTTGACTTTAGCTTAGAGCATGGTGATAGACCAGGGTCAATTTTTAATTTTTGCATGTAGAGAGCCAGTTTATAGAGCTGGCTTAAAGAATATATATATATATATATATATATATATCGCATATCTTAAAGAGGCTTTCTTCCAGTATACAAGTTTGGCCCCTTTGTTGAAGATAAGGTCGCTGAGTGTGTTCGTAGGAGCTTCTGCATCTTCTAATCTACTCATCCTCATATCTGTTTTGTTGCCAATAACATGCTGTTTTTATCACAATAGTTTTGTAGTATAATTTTAAGTCAGAAATTGTGATGCCTCTTGCTATGTCTTTGTTGAGCAGGATTTCCTTTGCTATTCTAGGTCTTTTCTGGTTCCAAATAAATTTTAGGAATGATTTCTGTAGGTCTGTGAGGTATACTGGTGGTAGTCTGTTAGGGATTGCATTAAATCTGTACCACAATTTTGGGAGTATGGTCACCTTCACAATTTTGGTTCTTCCTATCCAGGAGCAGGGAATATCTTTCCATTTTCTGAAATCTTTTATGATCTCTTTTTTCAGAGTACTGTAATTTTCCTTGAAAAGGTGTCTGATTTCTTTATGTAGATTAATTCCAAGGTATTTCATTTTCCTCTGTGCTGTTGTAAAAGGTATTGTTTCTATAATTTCCCTCTCAGTGTGTCTGTTATCTGTGCACTGGAATGCTATTGAATTTTGGGTATTGACATTGTCTCCTGCTATGCTATTGAATTTGTGCATCAATTGTAGTAGGTTGTTGGAGTTTTTTGGGTCTTCTAAATAAAGTATCACGTCATCTGCAAATAATGATAAATTAACTTCTTCTTTTCCTATTCTTATTCTTTTTATTTCTCACATTTGTTTAATGGCTGTAGCTAACGATTCCAGAACTACACTGAATAGGACTGGTGAATAGAGAGGTTTGTTCTAATAGTGTTTGAGACAGGATATCAGGTCTGCTCTTGTACAATGAATAACCACTAAGACAACAATATGCAATGTATTAATTATTGAAAATGTACTAGTAATCAGTTGTGAAACTGTCTTATTGCTATATGTTTCTCAATAAAAATATTTCAAATGTTAAAAAAAAGAAAGAGGAATTCCTTGTCCTGTACCAGATCTGAGAGTAAAAGATTTCAGTTTTTCCCCAATTAGAATTATGTCAACCATTGCCTTGTCCTAGATGGAATTTATCAGGGTGAAGTAGAATCCATCTGTTCCAATGTTCTGTAGGACTTTAAACATGAATAAGTGTTGGCCTTTTTCGAAAGCCTTTTTGCATCAACTGAGATGATCATGTGGTTTTAGATTTGGCTCTATTGATACGGAGTATTACATTTATAAATTTGCATATATTGAACCATCCTTGCATCCCTGGGATGAATCCTACCTGGTCAGGGTTTGTAATCTTCTAGTTGATTTGCTACATTCTATTTGCTAGGATTATATTGAGGAACTTTTACATCTATGTTCATGAGGGAGTTTGGCCTTGTAGTTCCCTGTTTTAATTGCCTCTTTCCCTGGTTTTGGTATCAATATAATACTTGCCTCCAGGAATTATTTTGGGAGGATTCCTTCCTTTTCAATTTCATTGAAGAGTTTGAGAACTATAGTAATTATATATTCTGTAAATTTCTTGTATAATTCAGCTGTAAATCCATCAGGACCTGAACTTTTTTTTCCATAATTCTATTGAGAAACAAATAGCAATGTGACAGTTTCAAACCAAAATGGTAGGACGGTTTCAATAATTAACACATTGCATACATTCTTCATAGTGGATAATTGCTGTACAAGATGCGGACTTGATATCCTATTTACAAACACCATTAGAACAAATTCCTCTATTCATTAAGAGAATGTAACTATATATCTATCCTAACCATTTTGAATACAGAGATACAAAATAGACATTCATCTGTATCCTCTTTTTTTGTTAAGTTCTGTTATTTGAATATTATAGGTGTGTTAACTCAGCAAAATATTCTAAAAGAGTTCAGTAGCCCATTATAGTATTGGGTCTTCCGCTTGACTGTCATATAAAATGAACAAACTTTCCAAACTGTCTCATATTTTCTGATGAACTGAGGCAAAGGTAGTAAGAGACAATTAAACAAATGAACTGTTTTGTTATTTCTTTATCCACACAATAAATTTGAAAACACACTTTTCAGATAAGAATTTACCTACATATTGAAGACATGTTGTGTGGCTTCACCTGCTTTGAAGTGGAAACATAAAGTAAAAACTAGAATATGTGACAACCTAGGTAGTGTGGTAATCTGTATCCCAGATTGTCTTCTGGATGGTTAACAACCTAAATTTGCAGACCAAAATTAGAGAAAAGGGAGGGCTTCAAGGAAAACTGACATTTTGGCCCTAGTCTTCCAAGGTCAACTAAGACTCAGGACATATCAGAACTTGTACTGTAACATCATGTAACTCGGTAGTGTCCCAAATTTTCTGATCAAGGAGATTATGGAGCTAAAGAGGAAAGTGATCTATGATGTAGAGTGTGCCTAAGGAGAGTCACATGGAGAGAAGGCTTTCACAGGGAGCACATTAGCCAAGCAATGTCCGTGACTCATCCACATGGCTGACACTGACAAAGGTTCTACAATCTGAGGTACAGGATCTCAGGATAAATCCTGAGGGGATTTCACTGACCTTATCAGACTCAAAAGCAACAACTCTTGTTGCATAGGTCCTGCTTTACATTGGCCTTAACCATCCAGCAGAAAAGTATAAAAACAAAATATAAGAATTAAAGCCATGCTGTTATGTTGAGCTGTAGGGGACTTAGGTCAAGAACTTTTGGACTTTTTTTGTAGGTTTTTTTTATATTACATTTGTATTTCATTGGCTGTTATAGGGTTGTTGAGAGTTGTTTTATCTTCTTGATTCATTTTCCTAATTTACACCTTTCTAGGATTCTGTGCATTTCTTCTTTGTCTTCTATTATATGAGAGTAAAGACTCTCAAAGTAGCTATTGACTTCAGAATTTCAACTCTGTGTGTGGTAATTACACCCTTTTCATTCCTTATAGCTTGTATTTGAATTTTTTCTTTCCTTTTTTGACAAGGTTTACTAGGGGCTTATAAATTTTATTTAATCATTCAAAGAACCTGCTTTTTGATTTGTTAGTTCTTTGAACTGTTTTCTTCACCTCAATTGAATTAATTTCTGCTCTAATGTTCATAATTTCCTCCTGTGTTTGGGCTCTGGATTTGGTTTGTTCTTTCTTTTCTAGATGTTGGAGGTGCAACATTAGTATGCTTATTTGTTCCCATTCTTTTTTCCTTATGTGTGAGTTCACAGCTATAAATTTCCCTCTGAGAACTGCTTTCATCACATCCCCTAAATTCTGATAAATTGTGCTTGAATTTTCATTGAATTGTATATATTGTTTAATTTCATCTGTGATCCATTGATTGCTGAGTAGGTTGTTGTTTAATTTCCATTTATTTAGTGGAGGAGTTTCTTGTTTCTTTTATCATTTATTTCCAGTTGCATTGCACTGTGGTCAGATAATATGCTTGGGATAATTTCTGTTTTCTTGCATATACTTAAGCATGACTTATGGACTAGTATGGTCTATTTTAGAAAAAGCTGCAAAAAATGTGTATTCATCTGTGGTTGGTGGAACACTCTTTGTATGTCCACTAAGTCTTTTTTTCCCAGCTCTGATTCAGTTCTGCTACTACTCTGCTAATGTTTTGTCTGCATAACCTATCTTTTTGGGAGAAGATGGTGTTAAGGTCTCCTGTTAAGATTGTGCTATTGGATATTAGCTTTATTCATGTCCATTAAGATTTTTCTTATACAATTGGGTGCTCCCATGTTTGGTGCATACATATTTATGTGTGTTACCTCTTCCTATTGAATTTTTCCCCTAACTAGAATATAGTGTCCTTGTTCATTTCGTTTCATAACTCTTGGTTTGAAGTTGAGACTATCTGAGAACAGGATTGCTACCCCTGCTTTTTTCTGAGGTGCTGGGGTGTGTAGTATTGTTTTTCATCTTTTGACTTTCAGTCTATGAATTTCTTTATGAATTAAGTGTGTTTCTTGTATGCAACATATTGTTAGATTTTGTTTCTCACTCAGTGTGCCAGTCTGTGTCTTTTAATTGTTGAATTGAGTCCTTTTACATTGATGGTTATAATTGAGATGTATTTACTTACTACCAACTTGTTATTTACCGACTGTTTTTTACTCATTTATCTCCTGTGTAACTGCCATATTTAGTGAGTTCCTTTTGTTTTCATTTGTGGAGTGCTGATCATTTTTGTCCTTCTATAGAACATCTTTCCTTAGTCTGTGTAGGATTGGCTTTGTCATCATGAAATTCTTAGTTGTTCTTTGTCATGGAAGTATTTCACTTCTCCATCCAACTTGAAAGAGAGTTTTTCAGAGTATAATTGTCTGGGCTGAAATTTTTTTTCATAGAGGACTTGAAGTACTCTGCTCCATGGTCTTCTTGACTTCATGGTTTTACGAAGAGAAGTCTGCCATTATTCTGATCAGTTTTCCTTTGAATGTGATCTGTTTCTTTTCCTTATCAGCTTTCAGTATATTGTTCTTGTACTGGATTTCTGGAATCTCGACTATTGTATGTCTCGGTGTGTAGAAGTTATTTGGTATTCTGTGTGCTTTGGTTAAATGAATATCAGATTACTTCCTCATATTTGGGAAGTTTTCTTCCATTACTTCTGCCCATATCCTTTTTTATCATTTGTATTGATTCCTTCTTTCTCACTGATTACTATTAGTCTCATGTTGTTCATCTTTGCATAGACATGTGGGTGATAAATTATTTTTTCCTGCATTCTAGTTGTTTTTAAGAGATGTTTTCTAAACATTTCACTAGCTGTGATGACATTGTGAAGATCTGAAACTATATCTTCACTTTCACTCAAACAGTGTTGCAAGCTTGTGATTGAGATTTTACATTCCTGCAAATCTCTTTGACTCTGTTTCATGCACTCTATTTCTTTCCTGTATTGCTCATTCAAGAAATCCATCATTTTTCTAATTTCTATTTTTTATCAGTTTCTTCTTGAGAAGCAGTTATTAATTCTTTTATTACAGAGATAATTTCTGATCTGATTTCCTCTATATGTTTTTGTATTTGATTCTTTACTTCAAACGCTATTAGTTCAGAGATTTCTTTTTTATTGCGGAGGTTATTTCTGATCTGAGTTCCTCTATACCTTTCTGTAGTTGTTTCTTTTTTTCAGACACTATTGATTCAGACATTTCAGCTGTGTGATTCCCAATTTCTTCTGTGCTAGTGTCATCTAAACTTGTTCTGGGTGGACTCAGGGCCTGAGATTGCATTTTGCTCCTTCTCTTTGTCATTTTTTATAGTGTTGTCCTCTGACCTTTGCTGTGGAGCTTTGGTGCAGTTATAACCTTAGCACCTACTGAAATTCAGGTGCAGATCTATTAAGTTTGAATTCATCCAGTTGTGCCTGGCTTGAGTCTTGCTCTGTGCTGATCTCCTTCCTGCTGCAGCCCTTGGAAGTGAACCTGTTGTGCCCCTTTGGCAAGATGTTCAGCTCCTGGATTATTTGGGTTTTTCTGGCCCCTAGCCTCTCTGCAGGGACTTCAGCTGCAGAGTTTCATCCTAGGACTGTATGCCAGGCATGGACTAGTTCTGGAATGGATGAGGAGCCACAAGGGAGCACAGAATCTCTCCCACACAGTCTTTGGGCCTGGGCTTAGTGTGGGTCTGGGGATCCTGAGAAAGGGGCAGAAGTTCTCATAAACAACAAAATTCTATTTTAAAATAGAATTTTAAACTACTAATGTCACAGAAGACTTTTTTTTTTTCTTCCAGAAACTGCATTCTATTTCATTAGGAAAAACTTTGTAAATGTGGAAGTAAGATGTAATTAAAGAAGGTAACTGGTACATTTAATACCTCTCTGCATCTCTCTCTCTCTCTCTCTCTCTCTCTCTCTCTCTCACTGTCTCGCTCTCTCTTGTCTCCCTACACACACACACACACACACACACACACACACACACACATTTATATGTAAAATCCACATCAATTCTTATACAATTCATATAACTTTCTTACCGGAAAAAGATAGGAAGAAAAAAAAATAACAGGCTTTAATGGGAGTAAATTTTCATCATGCTTCCTTGAAGAAATTTGCCAAATCAGGAAGGATATTAATAAAGGGCCAATCATTATTTTAAATACATTACTGGTTACAATTTCCAAGACTAATTATCATTTTAAATATCTTAATGGTTACTATTTCTAAAATGCATCACAAATTGAATTTTATATTAACATTTTATTATGTTTCATTAAAGCTAATTACAATTTTTATAAAACAAGCCTGAGTAATTGTTCTTAATTTTTTTAAAGTTCTGTGCATCTTTTTTATTATTGCCAATAACTATACTGTTATCTACCTGTCTACCTATCTATGTATCTACCTATCTATATCTATCTATTTATTTCTTAATACTTCCTAATAAATTAAGCTCACTTATCATATATATATATACATATACATATATATATACATATACATATATATATGTATATATATATATATATTTGTATAAAACCACTATGTTTTTCTTCATATCTTAATTTTTTAGGGTTAAATATAAAGACTAATTCACTTCATTTTTACTAAATATAGTATTACATTTTTTTAAAGTCATGGCTAACTTATGATTTTTTTTTAATATTTTACTCCTGTAAACCAAATCCTCAGTGGAATTCCTTATAAACCTGCTATTTTGTCTCCATCTAAGCAAACGGTGCTTAGAAAAGTAACAGCCTAACTAACAGTAACTGGATATTGAAAGACAATGAAATAAAGTTTTCATGTTCCTGTGGGTTAATAATTTTTTTCTAATTTTTCACGCTTAAAAAACTTAAAAGCAAGTGTGAGTGGGACTACCAGCTAGTGTGATGGAACCTTACTCCAACCAGCACCCAGGCCAGGTTTGTGTGTGGAACTGCCTCCACCAGACAGGCCTGATGTGAAACATTGGGACAGAACTCCGTGCAAAGAGGCTAGAGGCAAGACCCACCCAGCTAACCCAGGAACACAACGTTTTCCCAGAGTGGAATAGAGGGTTCAATTCCAAGGGCTGCATCAGGAAGAAGTGAAGCACAACAGCCAGATCCAAGCCACACTTCTCAAATATGAGGAAACAACCTCACATTCAGGTAACCAAAGCATATAGAACTGCAAATAATATCAACCCATTTAAAATCACACCCAGCATATAATAATCAAGATCCCAGAAATTCAGCACATTAACAGTATACTAAAAGCCACTAAAGAAAAAGAAACAGATCACATTTAAAGGAAAAACCCATCAGAATAATGGCAGATTTCTCTTCAGAAATCAAGTCAAGAAGTTCACGGACCGAAGTACTACAAGTCTTACAAGAAAACAAATTCCAACCCAGACTGATATACCTTTCAAAACTCTCTTTCAAGATGATGATGATGATGATGATGATGATGATGATGATGATGATGATTAGTTTTTGGCAGAACTGGGGATTGAACTCTGGTCCTTGCATTTAGCAGGCAAGTGCTTAGTCTACTAAGCCATCTCCCAGGCTCCTTTATTCAAGTTAAATGGAAAAATGAAGTATTTCTATGACAAAGAGCAACTAAAGAATTTCATGACAACAAATCCAAGCCTACATAGACTCCTAAAAGATATTCTAGAGAGAGATCAAAATGCCCACAACTCCATGAATGAGAATGGAAAGAATCCACCAAATATGGCAAACAATTAAACACAGGAGAAAAAGAAGTATATAACAGCAGGTAAATAACATGTCAAACATAAGTATATATATCTCAATTATAATGATCAATATAAATGGACTCAATTCATCAATTAAAAAAAATAGACTGGCAGAGTAGATTAGGAAGCAAAATCCAACAATATTCTGTACAAGACTTCATCTATCAATTGATTGGTTTATCTTCATAGTTTTGTCCAGCTGATAATTTCAATAGTTCTATGATTTGTGCCCCAGGAACACAATTGTTTTCATGAATCATAAATATTGCTTTGTCCTGGCTTTATGGCTTATTGACTTAAAAATAAATTTTCTGCAAGATTAGAATTCAGTCTAAATGCTGCCAAAGTCCTTATCAATTTGAATGTGGGTAAATTAGAGAAATCATGTACTAAAAAAAAAGAGGTCTACACTACAAATTTTAGTATTATAATATGTCTATAAAACAAGCATGTGTGTACATTGTGCTCAAAAAACAAATTTAAAAATAGACTGTACATTCTTTATTTGAACACAAACTGTTTTGTCCAAAGTCTTGTAAATTTTGTATGCTTAATAAGCTTATGCCTGAAAAATGATTAGTTAAAAAACAAGGAAATTATGAAAAATGCCCCCAACAAGATGACTCTAAGGAGATTTGCAGACTAAGTGAAATGTGTTGTTCTGGACCAGAAAAGTTACCTAGGTAAGAGCAAGGCAACATGCACATGCTGAACACCTGAGTTAGCACAATGTTACTGGTACCAATTCTTTAACAGTAAAAATGTATCGCACATACCATGTTAAAAATAGGATAAACTGTGGGTGATGAAGGCTCTATGGGAATTGTATTTTCTGCTCAATTTTTCTGTAAATCTATTTACATTTCATTAAAAAGATGTCTAGAAGACCTCATAATATGTAGGCTATGTCTCGTTTAAGTAAAAAATGTTCTTTGAATGCATTTGTTTTTACGTCACTTTCATTAAATAGTAAAAGCAGACTGAGAAATATTACTAGTTTTCCCACACCTAGATGCTACCCTGACATATCCTAATGTATAAATAAGCAACTTTCATATGTTAAGGCTAAATTTTTAAGTTATCCACAGTCAAAACTTATGTATCTTTCTGTTTTTCAAAGTGTGCATTAATTGCATATTGGTTACTTTTTGCCTTCATAACATGTAAAGAAAAGTTGCAATATGAGTTTCTGCAATATGATCTGTCAAATCCCTGCCCATTTTAGAAACCCCACAGATCACATAGGTCGTGCAGAATTGTAGTTTTGTTTCCTACTTCTTCATTAGCTGGGAAACTTAGGTTACTGACAAAAAAAGGGAAAATGTGAAAAAGGAGAACATTAGGCTGGATGTATTTAAGGCTCCTAAAATGGCTACTCAATCCATTTTGTCAAGGCATGACGTAGAAGAAATATTTTCAGTAATAAAATAAGAATGCTACACCTTCCTTTCAGCTGAAGTATGAAAATTATTTACTATATTAGTAATAACAAAACAGTGGGGGAAATGCAAAGACTGATATTGAATGATGTATTTTGCAGAGAAACAAAGCAAATATTAATATTATTAAAAGTAGAATGTTCTATGCATATGTGTAAATGTGTACATAAATAAAATTTAAATTTCTTTTTCTTTTTCTTTTTCTTTTTCTTTTTGCAGAACTGGGGATTGAACTCAGGACCTTACGCTTACCAGGCAAGTGCTTATTCTGCTGAGCCATCTCTCTGGCCCCAAAATTTTAATTTCTTGAGAAAAAAAAAACCTTAAAAGCAAATTTATAGGATATAGTTAAGATAAATTCATAATGATGAAAACCAAGACTATAAACAATTAACCACTATAGTATATGTCTGTATGTATGTGTGTATGTGTACATGTTTATGCTATTATACAAGCTATTTGAAACTTGGTAGTTAATACATAATCATATATTTATTCTGTCAAATTTTGAAGGCTGGAAAGGTAAGATGAGGATACTGACATTTACTGTCTGATGCTTCTTCACATACCAAATAAGCAAAAGCATAAATAATATGCCCTAAGATTGAGAAAGGATCAGAAAAGCAAGCTCATCAAGTGTAAGAAGTGTGTTTCACAATTGCCTTACTTCCAATAATGAAAGAGGAATACTCATGGGTTATTTTAAGTGTTGTTATGGGTTGTAACTAGATGTATCCCCAAAGCCTAAGGGGCTTTTTAGAGGTAGACAAATCTAAAGCACATGAATGTGCCCTAAGGACATGTGGTAGATAAATTCATCTACTTGCTTAGCATAGTTCCATGTGGGTAACTGAAAGGCCCGTCATAACTGTGGGTGGCACCATGCAGTAGGTTTGCAGGCTGCAGGAGAAAAAAGATAAAGGAAGGCTTTCTGCATGTGCTCTCCTGTCTCCCCCAAGAACAGGCTGTTGCCGCTCTATCAGTGCCCCTTTGCCATGTTGCTTGCCTCACAGCTGCTGAGTAAGAAATGAAGCCTCTACACACAGAGATAAAACAAAGCTTTCCTCTTTTACCTTGTGGGTGTAGGGTATTTTCTTCCAGAAGTGAGAAAAGTAAGGAAGACAAGTGTCCTTCCTATCAGTACCATTACATGGATTTTTTTTTAATAAAATGCACAGAAACAGCAATAGATGTAGAGGAAAAAGTAGGTAACCCAAAAAGGAACAAAAAGATCAATACATTGAAGAAAGGTATTTAGACAGATAATAGAGATAAAGTTATAAGTAGTTGACTTAATATAAGTAGGGAGAAGGTATGTTTATATTAAAAACACACAGAGATTCAATCAGCCTAGATTAGGGCAGAAGATGCTGGAAAAACTGTTTCATCCATTACAGCTATGAGAAAACGTAGAGTTGAATAATGTAAATTAAAGGTAGAATATGATTTTTCTAGTGTGGCCTAAATTCAATCCCTGGTTCCACAATCCATAAATAAAAATGACGAAAAACAATACGAAAGCAATATAGGTACCTTATAAGAAGAACTAAAGCTTTAGAGCTTAGATTTAGAGAAATAAAGTAGCAAGAACACTGATTTTTATTATAATATTCTTACAGGAAAATTAGGCAGAATTTTAAGATGATTTCCAAATAATATGATCCTTGTATTACCTCTGTGGAAAATCTATGAGCATTAGATATTCCTCTTAGAATTATGTTATATGAAAATACATGTGATGTGATTTTTACACATGTATTGAAGATACTTGCATTTTAAGTTTTTAAAATATATTACTGTGGATATAAACATGAATTTCTAGTCATGAAAATTTTTCAATATTTATAAAGAATTTTGTTCTCATTCTATGTCTTACATTTGGTATTTAATTTTTAGCTTGCTTTCATGACCCAAACACATTGTTATTAGTAGCTCCTTTTTCTTTCTAAACTATCCATATATTTGTTTCTCCATTCTAACTAATAATACACATTTATACCATGTCTTAATATCAGTGAGGAGAGTCCAATTTTTTTGTCTAAAATTTTCCACTTTATTCTCTATAGTTCTTTATTACTCATGTAAAAGTTTGAATATATTTTTAAATAGTGTGAAATTTTCCTTGAAATTGCTTCAAAATAAAGTGTGGCAAGTAATCGTTTTTAATAATATTGATTTATCCAGAAATATGAAACGCATTTGAAGAAGTTTACTAAAATTTTAAATTTATTTCAGTAAATGTCAAGGTTAAATTTATTTCTTTTTCATTTTATCTTTCTTTCTTTCTTTCTTTCTTTCTTTCTTTCTTTCTTTCTTTCTTTTTTGTATTTTTGGGAAGGGTCTACAGGGTGTTCAGGGTCTCACTACTAGATCAGACTCATAGTGATCTACCTGTTTACAGCCTCCAAGAGCTGGGATTACAGGCCTGTGCCACCACGCCCAGTCTCAATTGCTAGTCAGCATGGCCTGGGGGTGTGAACAGCACTGCAGGCCAAGACACTGAACCTCCTACCCCTCTCTTGCTTGTAGGCACTTTAATCCACTGAGCTATTTGGCCAGCCCTTCCTTTTCATTTTTAAGAGGAAGAAAAACCAATAAAACATAGTTTCAAAACAGGTTAGTATGGGGTCATGGTCACAATAATTAATATAGTGTATATTGTCTGCAAATAGCTATGTAGAGTAAAAAATATAGGACTGATATCTTGTTCAAACAACTTTGATTATAATTAGTTGTTTTTTTACTGTTATTTATGCACAGCATTAATACTATATTTTCTCATCATTGTGTATAAAGTATGCACATCTTTGGAAATGTTAGTGATTGGAAATTATGTCACCTGTAGTAACAAATATTGCTGTACTTCTTTACAAATGCTTCCACCTTACTGCTGGATTTAAAGTAGTTTTTATAAATGTATGATCATGTTATATGAAAATAAGCTTTATGTCTTTTATTCTGTTAATCACCCTGTTGTTTGCTTACATCACTGATGAGGATTTCAGTGTTACATTTGAAAGTACCAGTAGTCACTAAGGTCTACCTTTTATACCAAAAATAAATGTATAGCTCAATTTTAAATATATAGATGACAGTTGTTGAGATATACAAATTTAATCAGTCTAAGAAACTGCCCTATTTTCCTTGGTTTTCTAAAAAGTTTCTTCATAAAATGTGCTGAATTTTATCAAACAAATGCTTTAAACATGATACTTGTATTACTTTTTGCATTTAAATATTAATGCGGGAATATTATATTGATATATTTGTTTTAAATCCACAATAATCCTTAAAACAATGGTTTTTTATGGTGCTTTCTTTTGCAGTTATTCAATGTATTTATCTTCTATACTTTGTTCAGTTTTATTTTTATTCTGTTTTTTTTCTTGATTTTTTTCCCATCCATTAATCTTAAGTGTATCATGAACCTTCTAAAACCTATTTTACTACAAAAAATTCTAGACTGTTGTCTTGTCCCATGTTTTTTAATTCAATTTTAATATATTATAATTTATGTTATTTGCTTTTTGTGTATGATTTTCCTGAATTTCTGAAGTTAAATATTAAGCTTGTTTGTTTAAATGATTTGTTTGTAACTTCTTGTTTATTGATAGTAGAAAAGATTAGAAGATACAACCTCAAAGACAGCCACATTACCTTTGACCAAGAGGTCAAAAAGTTCACTGGAAGAAAGGTAGGCTCTTTAATAAATCATGCTGGAAAAACTGACTCTCTAGAAGCTAAAGACTAAAACTATTCCCATGTCTATTAGCATGTACTAAACTAACATAAAAATGGATCAAAGATATAAATATTCAAACAGAGACCCTAAATCTACTGGAGAGAAAATAGATAGAAATCATGAAGGTATAAAATAGGCAGTGAGTTTATGAACAAAATTGAGACTCAGCAGAAAATACTTCAAAGAAGTAACAACTGGGATCTTATATTATTAAAAACTTTTGAATTCCAAAAGGAATCAAAAATAGAGTAAAAAGACAGTACACAGCATGGGGAAAAAATTAGCCAATTGTCCCTCAGACAAAAGACATACCTAGCTAATTAAGAGAAGGAACGGAGAAGAGCTAGGACACATGACAGTGACAAGCCATACAGTTATATCAAAGATGGGCAAGGCAAATGATCCTGAGAATCTTCAGAAGATTTTTGAATCTAGCAGTTAATTGGAAAGATTCTCAACCTCACTAGCTATATATACAGACACCTGTGAACTAAGCAACTGCACTGAAGTTGGCAATTTGTAATTTAGCAGGTTCATGCTTGGAGTGCCTGTCATTCTGGTCTTCTGAATACGGGCTGCTTGTCATGACATGCCAGTTGCTGCTGTGCTGTCTCTCAGGTAGATGATTGTTCAAAAAGAAGGGAGTGGTGAATGAAGGAAGGAGACAGGAAAAGGAATGTTGTGAGACTGTCGTGCTTCAAGGTTGTATATGGTT
>NW_004524751.1:4505051-4509241 GCF_000260255.1 Octodon degus
AAATTCACAATAGATATTGTGAAATGGGAAGAAAATGTTCAAAAGGAAAAAGGATCTAAGATTAGGAAAAGGAGAAAGAAGTAAAGGAAAAGGGAAAAATATAAGTCAGTTTTGCTATTAATGTTTCTTAGCTCCTAAAAGTAAAACTTGGTGCTAACATTGCTTGGAGTAATTTTAATACCCATATCTTGTACTCTGAATAACTAGTTTAAAGATAACAGGATTTAATGTATTAGCCATCATTAGTCTTTTATTTATTGACTATAAAAATCTGTTTTGCCTTTATTTCATAAAATCAAATAAAGCCATAAAATTTTCACTATACTATTCACACTGCCTAGGACTTCTACATACTATGAGAACTATCTGAAAATTTTGTATAAAATAGAATATTTATTGATTTATTTCTCAATTATAAATATGTGAGAATATTTAGTTCTTATTTTTTATATGTAGTATAATTGCCTTATGGTAAGGAAAATGTTTTGAAGGCATTCGTGCTTTGGAATTAGTTGATATTTGATTGTGTTTCAACGCAGGCCATAGTTTAAAGAGTTGTACATGTTCAGAAAAGCATATTGTCTTTACTTTGAATCAGAGAAAGAAGTCATACTTTTTCCTATTCTCTTAAAAATATTTCATCTTAGGAATGAATTAATAGAAATATGCTTTGAATTCATTAGTTGGGCAACTTACTTTCTCTACTATGTAAAACATTACTGTGGTACATTTTACTGTATTTATGACAACTAATATTTCTACTACTTAGATTTTTATGTGTTTATGTCCATTTTTACAAATACCTCCCTGGTTTAATTTTGTGTATCATACTGGAAACTGATTTTTATATTTATGCAATTGATTATCCTGCACTCAAATATTATTTGGCAAAATATTCTACTTTGCATTACCTTTACTCTCCAGTGTCCAGTGTTTTTCATGTCTGGTTTCAGATTTCCTTGAAAAAAATCTTTCAGAAAAGACCAATGTATATATAACTTTAAGATAGCTTTTAAAAAGAATGATGCGAAGGTGCTCAAGAGTAAAACTAGCATGAAACCTCAAAAAGCCATCATTCCATATGATATTTTATGTCACGAATTCAGATTGCTAGTGATAGGCACTTTCAAAATGGAGCAGTTTTTAACATCTACAATCTACCAGCAAGTGAAGAAAGTGAGGGGTGCTGTAGAAGGAAAGAAGTATAAAAAAGTGCTCCCCTAGGGAGCCTGTGATCTTACACAAGTTTTATCGCATTATCAGTAAGAGTGTTTTGCTGCCTGAAATAACCTGTCTCGAGCAGTGCAGACACACTCAGGAATTCCCCACAGAAATGACGAAGGCAGTCATGAAGACTTTAAGCATTTTTTCCAACCTTTGCCTTCTCTAAAAGGTACAGTCATGGGTACATATAGCCCTCAACAGAAGAGAACAAAAGTTCATAGCTGTCAACTTCAGCTTTCAGCTGCTTCCAATATTTTTAGAGCTTTTGAGTTTTGACCCATAATTTTCTGTTGTCTGTGAATTCTGACCCATAATTTACTGTTGTCTGTGAAATTTCAAGAGTAATGATTTGGACAGGAGAAAGAATACTGCTGATAGTTTTTCAAAGTTTTAGGAAACAAGAAGAGGAAATTTGCATTAAATATTGTGAAAGGTGTCAAATGATTTTAAATAGTACAAGGATAAACTTGAATTGATAGAATTAAAATCATACAGTAGCTGTTTAATGCTTAGAGAAAGGAAGAAATGTGAAATTATGAAATGAATAAATTAAGCAGGTCATGATTGTGATGCATTAAGAGTCATTATCTAACAAATAGGAAGCTTCAGGATATTTGTAGCCGACTTATCACAGAATATAATGAAATCTTTGTTATATGGAAGAAGAAGATAGATTTCCCTTGCATTTCTCTCCCAGTGATGAAAATAGTAAAGAAAGGAAAACTTTTTCATAGTAATAAAGAAACATGAAACAAAACTGTCTAGAATCTGAGGAATATCATAATGGGCTTGATTTATTTTTATCAGTAATTTTTAGGTATTTGTTAGAAATCTAATTATCACATCTACTAATAATGGAATACAAAATAGATTAATAGAGTACAGGCAAGAGTTTGTTATTGATTCAGACTATGTATGAAGGATAGTAGAATTCCTTCTAAATTACTTGAAAATCAGAATATCTATCATTAATGAAAAGGACGGAAGGAATAAAAAACTAGTAAGATTTAAGCCATAAGATTTTGATTCAGTGCTACAATGATCCAGTTTGGCCCTGTATTTTTCATTCAGTGCCGAATGGTGGTCCTGCAAGATGAATACTACCATAGTGAAGGCATTAAAGCAGTATGTACTAATTTGAGGATGTATTCCTACCTGGTGTGCAGAATTAAATACCCACAACATATTATTCTTTTCTTTTTTAAGTTAATTTTATTAAGAAAGAAATAGCAACGAGGAAGCTTCAAAACAGGTTAGTAAGACAGTTACAATAATTAATACATTGCATATTGTTGTTTTTGTAGTAGTTATTCATATTAAAAGATGCAGACATATCTTCTCTAAAAACTATTAGTACAAATCTTTCTTATCATGAACTAAGAAAAAATAGATGTATATCTATCCTAACTATCATATCATAGTGATAGATGTGCCCCTATGTTTATAGCAGGACAATTTGTGACAGCCAAATCTTGGACACAACCAAAATACCTGTCACCTGAGGAATGGATGAAAAAATGTGGTATTTTTAAATAATTGAGTATTATTCAGCTATAAAGAATGATAAACTTGAAGCCTTCATATGTAACCGCATGCCACTTGAAGATACACTCATAAGTGAAATAAATCAAATGCACAAGTATAAATATTGTACAGCCTCCCTAGTATAAGAACGCAAAGGAAGAAATAAAAATTGAAAGGTATAACACAACTAAATGGACAGTGAGAACTTAAGGGTTAAACAGTGAGAGGCCAAGAAGAAAAGCTAGGAAACATGGCAGGGGCAAAAACATACATTTATATACACCAGATGGATAAGACAATGATAGTAAGAATCTCCATCAGGGTTTTGAAGCGAGAAGTTAATTGGTAGGATTCTCACCCTAACTAACTCTATATGCTGCTACCTGTGAGCTAAGTAACTGCAGTGAAGATAGCAATGTGTAATACTAGGGCCATGCTTGCAAACCCTGTCATTCTGGACTTCTATAAGCGTACTACTTCTTATATCATATCAATTACTGCCATACTCTCTCTCTCTCTCAAGTAACTCTTTGTTTAAAAAAAAGATAATAAATGAAAACAAGAGACAAGAAAACAAAATGTCATAGGACTTCCTGCTACAATGCTGTATATGGTTAGATTTCTAGATTTTGGTGTAAAAATTTATAATTACTTCTATTTTTTTATTTTTTTTCACATTCTAGATGGATTTAAAGTTTAGCATATCAACAACTGATAGAAAATATCTGTTCCATGTAATGTCTAAGGTGTCTGATATTGAAACAGATACTGATGTTAAGCTCAACAGCCTATGTTTTAGGGTAATAATATCATTAAGCTTCTCTTCTGAAGGGATAGCAACCCTCCAATCATTGTTTAGACCAAACAATTAAAGAAAAAGAAGGGCTACAAGGATAGAAAACATTTTGGTCCTACCTCTTCAAGGTCAGTGAGGACTCAGAACATAGGAAAACCTGCACTTTAACATCCTGTAACTCAGTGGTGTCCCAAATTTTGTGATCAAGGAGATTATGGAGCCAAAGAGGAAAGCAATCGATGATGTACAGCATGCCTAAGGAGAGTTACCAGGAGAAAAAACATTCTTTTCAAGCTTTCACAGAGAGCAAATTGGTCAAGCGATGGCCATGACTCATCCACACATCTGACACTAACAAAAGCTCTACAAAGTGCTGTACAGGGTTTCACAACATACTGTTTTTCCACCAGATTTTATACAATAAAAGAAACATAGAATTTGATTTTTTTTCTCAACTGAGGTAGTAAGTTGGAAGTATTACTTGGTTCTTTTGTTTATATATTTATTTATTTGAATTTAATCCTTTTTTGTACTGAAGATTAAATTCAGTTTTGCTATTAAGAAAAATCCTCAGCTTTCTTGTCCTTTCCCTTCCACCTCCCCTTCTCCTTTTCCTCTCTCTTTCTCCCCTTCCTCCTCCTTATTC
>NW_004524751.1:4509540-4510428 GCF_000260255.1 Octodon degus
AAGAGAAACTTATAGGGAACTAGAAATCTGGCTAGGAATAGCTCCTGAGAGACATAAGAGGTCCTAAGTTGGTTACCACTTAGATCATCTATCCAAGAATATAAGGGCTGGGGATAGAACTCAGGGGCTTAAGTGTCTGCCTAGGAAGCAAAAGGTTCTGAGTTTGATCCATGGTAAAAAAAAAAAAAATTATAAGACAAAGTCATGAGGTCAGTACAATATGGCTCAAATTATAATCTACCAATAAGATTACAAGTATATCTGCTTGGCTAATACTGATCCAACATGGAAGCTGGGCACAGAGCATATGTATGGTAACATTAACCTTAATAAATTATCATTAGTGTTAGTCTTAGCTATAGTTTTAGTCACTTCAATTTTAGTAGCTGGAGGAAGATGGCCCAGCCCTATTGAACTAATGATCTATTTCTATGGAAAATCCCAATAGTGTGCAACAAATTGCAGTATCATTTCTAGCTTCTGTTCTTTTCTTAGGAAAGCTAGCAAGTCTGGTCATTGTTACTTTATGCTGGAGTTCTTGTCTTCTTCACATGCACGTCTAGCCACAGTTTTGATGTCGTCTCATCCTCTACATGGACCTCCTGGAGAGATCAGTCCCTTTCTGACTATACATTAATTTCTGTCTATCTTAATGGCTTATAACACTGGCACCTCAGACCTATGCCTGCACATCCCACTAAGCTTAAGGCATTTTCTCAAAAGTTTACACCTATATATGAAAGCCAAAAGGCCCTACATGAAAGATAAGTCATGTTACATAGGTCTTTCCCAGGGACCAGATCCAAAAAAATAGAGAAAAACACACACAGGGAGAAAGAGAGAGAGAGAGAGAGAGAGAGAGAGAGAGAGAGAGAGAGAGAGAGAGAG
>NW_004524751.1:4510528-4519046 GCF_000260255.1 Octodon degus
GAGGGGAGACATGTGAAAATGGAAAATGCCCTATTCATTTATAAAGACCAAACAGCTCCCAAATAGGCTGTCTATAGCTGGAGACCCTGGGGTGCTAAGAGCGTGGCTCCATCCAATCCCAGTAGCCTCTGAAGTAGGGAAGCCATTGCTGATCCAAGACTGGAGGTCTGGGAGCTTGTGGGGCCACAGGTGAAGATGCTAAATACTGCTAAAATTCTAGGCCTGAGAGCTTAGAATTTTGAAATTCAGCAGAAGAAAAGTAAATTCACAGCACTAAAACAGAGAGAAATTCACTTTCCTTCCTTCTGCTTTGATCCAGCCAGGTCCACGGCTGACAGGGCACTCACTGCCTGCACATACTTAGGGTTGAGCATTATTGTTTAGTCCTTTTAGCCTCACAGCCAGTTTTTCCTGGAAACGCTCACAGAAATCCCTGAAAATAATGCTTCACTAGTTCTCTGGGTATTTCTTACCTCAGCCAAATTGACATCTAAGGTTAACCATTGCATATAACCTATCAATCTCAAAATTACATATATTCTGCTATGTTGATTTCCTTAGTGTTACAATTTGAAATTGTGAGTTTTTAAATCTCTGTATTATTTCTAGTGGAAAATTAGAAGCTACAATGTGACTGCTAAACATATGTACCTTTCTAGTACCTCATCATTGCACTAATTTTTTAAAATCTTTAGCTGTTTCATGTCTCCATCACCTAGTTCCATTTAAATAAATCATCCTGGTTTCCATTTGGCATTTAAAATACAACTCTATAGAGTAAGCAGATTTTCTAATTTTCTCTGGAATGCAAGTTATGCATCTAGCTTGTTTATACTCATTTCAATATGAGCCAAGTACTTTGTTATCTTCTGTTTGTCAATAAGTAATTCAACAAGGTCTTCTTCACTTCCAAGTTATCCACTGTTCTTGCATTTTTCATGGTAATGACAGATTTTTAAAATGAGTTGAGGATTTAAGCCTTTTTCTGAGTCATTAATTTTACACACCTTGTGATTTATTAAGTGTTCTATATTCCTTGGTAATAACACTGATTCTGGGAGGTAGGAATAAAAGCCTCATCTTGCTGGACTTTGCACTGTAAACTTAACTAATGCTATAATTTATTTTGATTCTCTTTTCTTTAAATAACAGTGTTCTAATTCATTTCTTTAGCAATACTCAAGCTGTGTGAAAGTTAGGCATACAGGAATATATACATTTTAATTAAAAACAACCTTTTTAGTTTAGAATATCTGACATGATTTTTCTAAAAAAATAATAAAAACACAAATATCTTTAAGTTTAGACATTAAGATACATTGTGTCTCCTTCCAATATTGATTTTTAAATATCCCTTTCATGTAATATCGCAGAAAGTAGAGGCTTTTCCACTTTTATGATCTAAAGACAGTTCACATTTATCATATTAACATGATAAACATTTCACATGTTTAGTCAAATTTCATTTTATCATAACCCAATGATGCTATCATTTCTTTGTAACAATGAAGAAACTAACAGAAAGATTGATATGATGTGCACATATCATAAAGGGTGTAGTAGGTATCATTTTTTGAATAACATACATTAAATATATAAAATCTAGAAAATACATGTTAAATAACTGCTTCTTTTACACAAAGCAAATGTACTAAACAAATTTCCACTGACCCTTTATAGTTGCTTTTAAAAAATCTCTTGGTATAGCATTCTTTATAAATAAGACAAAAAGGGCCAGGGAGATGGCTCAGTAGGATAAGTGCTTGCCTGGCAAGTGCAAGAGCCTGAGTTCAATCCCTGGTTTCTAGAAAAAAAAAATCTTTGGGTCAGGGGAGATGGCTCAGTAGAATAAACGCTTCCCTGGCAAGCACAAGGGCCTGAGTTCAATCCCCAGTTCCACTAAATAAATAAATAAATAAATAAATAAATAAATAAATAAATAACAATCAAATAAATAAGACAACAAACTTTCTTCTACTTTGAGTAGCAAGAATGATTTTAATAAAATATATCTTGTGCACATAAATTTTGAGTTTGAAACTCAACAAATTTAATTATAATTTGTAGTATCCTAGCAAATCTTTTAAATATTTCTCACACATGTATGGAAAATGGGCAAACATGCTTTGAGAAAAATCTTGTTTAATAATTATAACATTTAGTTCTTAGAATTATTTCTATCAATGCCACATTGTATTTCTCTGTAGAGTTATAGCATATTCCGAGGTATTATTGTTATTGATGCAGAACTTAGCTCCTAACCTGATGGATGTCAAATGTGCAGTTTATGTTCCCAGAAGATCAAGAAGTGAAGCCACCCATTGAAGGAAGACATTAGAGTTTTTATTGCAAACAAGAGCATAAGGAGGCAATCTGAGTCGAGTGGCCATGGAGGTCCATTGTCACAAATGATATATAGCGAAGTGGATATAACATAGATCAAACTCCAATCAACCTATGGGGTTATAAATACATGCACGTAGTTGATGTTGATCCAATAGGGAAACAAGTGATAGGGGATGGATGAGGGAAAGAATGAACATATTTGGGACAAGAAATTGGCCTGGATGCTCTGCACATCCACCTGGGAGAATGATGCCTGTCTGGACTTCACAGTACCACCTGGCACTAAGCACTACATAATCTACTGTGGTTCCAAGCTTCTGCACATCACATAGGGACACAGGTAGCCCTGGCCACCGCACCTTCATCTTGAGGCCTGGCCCTTGTCCACAGGCACCTTGGGCCACAATTCTAGTACCTGTATGTTGGGCTGAATCCCTTTTCTCAGGGGCCCAGTGCTTCTCTGGCTGTGTATTAATTTCTGCCTGAATTAGCTGCCTATCAGAAAATATTTAGAAAAAAAACAATCGCAGGAAAAAATGTTCCCCTAAATGATAAAACTTGCGATATCTTATAAATCATTTTATCACCATAAAGCTAGCTTGAAACTCTTTTAAGCTGTGTTAAGAATTCCTTGAATTTGGGGGCCTGGCCGTAGCTCAGTTCTTTAAGTGGCTGCTTCCACAAAGCTGTCAGCCTCAGGTTGCTGTAGTTCAATCCCCACAACACTCCAGCCAGCCAAACCACCCCTGAGGGCATTCGGAGCAAAAAAAAAAAAAAAAAAAAAAAAAAAAAAAAAGAATTCCTTGAATTTAATGTAAAGTATGTAAAATTGTAATTTTATCCATTGTTTTCTAAGATGTTGAAGATATTTTTTGTACATTTTTTAAATTAAAATTATCTCTGTTACACTATTTCATAGTTTGATAATCGAGTGGAAATGAAAGTAAAATTATATTTTAGGGGTTGTACGAAAAAGCTCATGATCATTTGTATTTGAATAACATGCATGGAGCATGTGCTATTTTGTTAACTAGTTCTCATGCTCTGAGCTAACTTTCATTCTAAACTTAGAACTAAATTGCTTTGCCTGCAAGCCCAGGAGGTGCTATCCCCAGGGTGCTGTGCTGGCCCTGCCCCCAGAGTACGCTGAGAGGGCAATTGAGACTGGGCATGTTGGCATGTGCCTGTAATCCCAGCTCTTGGGAGGCTGTAAACAGGGAGATCACTACAAGTCTAATCTAAAAGTGAGAACCTGAACACCCTGTAGACCCTTCACTGAAAATACAAAAAATAAAAAATTCAATAAATTTTAAAAAATAAAAATAAAAAAATAATTTTTTAACATATATGGATCTACTTTTCCCCAAAATGATTTCCCATAGTTCTAATTTTAAAAAGAAACTACTAAATTACCAAAAGCCTATGTCTGCTATCAAGTGTTTTATTCATATCTATAAAATACATGGTATGTATTCTTTTTCCCATTATTATGGTTAATCATATTGATTGATTTTTAACACTAAATTAAATTAGATCTACAGAGATAATTTATAACAATTTTTCATATTATGTTGATCTTTTACCCTACTTGATAAGACATTCTTATGTTTGGTAACATTTATGAAAATTCAGTTTCCTATTTTCTGTAACTATTTTGTCTTATACTGTGGATATGTGAGAAAATAATTCTCTTTTTTCTAAAGAACTTTGATATTTCTTTTTCATCTTAATTTTTTTAGAAAAGTGATAAATTTACCACCACTTTCTAAAATTTATTTTTGGAATCGTTTTGACTAAAATTTCAATTTTATGAATAGGTATTGCTCATGTAAATTGTGTATCTTTTTATGTCAAATTAAGCTTTTGAAGAAAAAAGTTTTGGGTTTATTTCTTTCTTTTCTTTTCTTTCTTTCTTTTTTTTTCTTTTTCTTTTTTTTAATTACGTCAGGATCTACAAGGTCCACTGGGTCTTACTACACAGATTAGAGTCTTATTGATTCTCCTGTGTTCAGCCTTCCAAGCTCTGAGATTACAGATACGCACCACCATGCCTAGTGTCAATTGTCACCTCAGTGCATTCCAGAGGTTGGGCGCTGGGGATCAAGCCCTGGCCACTGCACTTGCTGAAGCAGGCTCTTTAGTCCGCTGAGCTGTCTGGCTGGCACTAAAAAGTTTTATATTATCACTTTATTATATTTTTAATATCTGTAGGATTGGTGATATTATTCTTTATTTCATTTTTTATATATTGGTGATTTGAGTTTTGTTTTATGCTTTTTTAGATTTTCATATTCAGTAATCACTGAAAAAATTGTCTAATCATTTCCATTGTATTTTCTATTTCATTATTTTTTACCTTAGCATTTCCTATTTGAATATTTTTGCTATTTATTTTTAAAAATATAGACTCTAAATGTAAATATTTAGAAAATGAAACTGAACATTTATTTTTTATTCAGTTTTATAGCACGAGACTTAAATTTATAACAACATTTATATAATGCAAGATTTAAAAGCTATAACTTTTTCTCATAGCATGATACATCTTTAGCTTACATTAATGTGTTATGTTTTCCTTCTCATTCAATTTTATATATATTTTGAATTTTCCCAATAACTCCTTTCTAGCTTCTTCTTTTCCTTTGGATTATTTAGAAGGCATTTTTCAATTATAGAGCTTTTAGCTTTGTTGTAGCTGTTTTCATTTTTTTAGGAAAGAAAAAGAACAGGTCATTTCTTCACTCCTTACAAGGTTCCTATCTCAATCCCCATAACCAAAGCCAGACTAATAAGACAAATCTGTACAATGTTCTAACATTATTTTACTACTTTTTAAATGTCACAGGAAACTTCAAAAAGTAATATACACTATTAGTAGTGTTTGGACAGCATATCATTTGTGCATCTTGTACTACTTATAACCACTATGAAGATAACAATATGCAATGTATTACTGATTGAAACCGTCCTATTAAAAGGTTTTGAAACTGTCTCATTGCCATTTGTTTCTCACAAGATTAATAAAAAAATAAATAAAAGCCATTAAAAGGGAATTAAAAAATTAATATCCAGAGATGGAGAGAAAAATTTTTGTTTCCTTTTCGGTTTAGATTTTTTGTTTGTGTGTGTGTGTGTGTGTGTGTGTGTGTGTGTGTGTGTATGCTTGCTGCTGATAGAACCCATGCCTTTTGTGCATTCTAAGAAAGGACTCTATGTCTAACTCACATCCTGAACCCAAGACTGTATTATTATACTTCTCTAGGCAATGATGTGAGGTCTGGAAGGATGTTACTCAGTGAGATGATTACAATATTATAGCCTGGAAACAAAGAAACTTCTTTAGACTTATGCAAAAGGAGAGTGGTAAGTACCCTCAGAGTGGGAAGTGCGTGAAATTTAAGGGACCCAAACAAAGAAACTTTTTCTCTGCATTTATGCACATGCAAAGGAGTGCAAATGCCCTATATGGAGGAAACATAGGAAAAAAAAAAAGGAGAACAAAGAATTCTGGACCTTTGTCCTCTTATGAGAGACCCATTTCTCTCTGGGCATCTTTCCTATTCTGTAGTATACTCCACTTTCTCTAAAACTAAGACTGTGTTTATGGATTCTAGCTGCCTGGGCTGAGTGCAGGTTGTTCTCTGGCTGTCACAAAGCAAGAGAGCTTTGGTTGCGTTCAGATTTAATGAAGCATGGGCAATCATAGAAGTGTCATTAGATAAGAGGGTATACTACATGGTGCAAATAAACTGGAGGTAGTGTGGAGGAGATAGCAGGGCCTCGTTCTTCGGGTTCTCCTTGTGTTCTCTTTGTTTTTATGCTTTCCACTGGAGTCAGAGTTTTAAGAATGACTTTAGGGAATGTCAGAGAATTTATCTATGGCTGTTTCTGAGAAAAACAGTGAAATAAGTTCTGCGTGACACTCTCAATTGCCAAGTTGTCCTATTTTGGGTTAATATATATTGACTCTGCAAATTTCCCATTTCATTATATTATTGTCAGATAATTTTTATTTCAGTATCTGTAGTATTTTAAATTTTATTTTATGGCAAAGAATATGGCCAGTCATGGACAACTTGATAAATCTATGTATCAGTCAGCACTGCAGTATAAAATATAGCATTTCATGAAGAAAAATATTTTGAGAGATGCACCATAATTTTTTTATTTTTAAAAATTTGAGGTATAATATATTGTTTGGCATATTGACTAAAATGAAAATTTCATGATTTAAACTAGCATGAAAATATTAAATATGAATGTTTTCTGAGAATGTGCATTTTTTCATGCACTATAAATCTGTGCAGCTATTCTGGTATGATATTTGGATAAAGATTGCCTAAAGTGATATTGAAGCTATTATAGATACTTGAGTCAGAAAGAAATTAATATACCCTCAGGGAGGGACTAGGTTTTTGGGGAAGCTAGCAGGATAATAAGAACATCAGAATTGTGTCCAGATTTATATCTGTTGAAGGCCAGGCCAAAGATAAAGATGCAATGACTAGGCCCACATGCTTTCCTAGGGGATAAGCAGTTTCCAGGGACTGATCACAACTGATGTCCTAGGGCCCAGGAAGCCCAGAGAGACACTGGTTCCCTAAATGGGTGACCAGAGGATCTGGAACCATCCATTCTCAACAATACTTTTATTCTTTTCGTGTGTCTTTGGCATGTAACTTGCTTCACTGTTGTATCAGTATCACCTACAGCACTGTCCTCCTCATCTTTTTGGTTGATTACAGAAAGACCCCAGTGTACTCACATTGTGATTTTGTATTTTGTGCTATAAGAGATTGTTAGAGAGGTGTCCTCAACTCCAAAAAACTTTTGGATTCCCTTCTGTCTCTTTGGAGCTATTTCAATATATCTTTCCTATTGTTTACATTTATTACTCCTTAGAATTCATTCTTTGATTTCAGGTGACAGAAATTTACCTTATTTGACAACTAGCACGTTGGAAGTTATAGGTTTCCCTATATCAAAATAAGAATCTATACTCTTTAAAGATGTTGATTGAATTTATTAGAAATTTAATAAGAACATTTATGAAAAATATTAATCATTTAAGCAGATAAAATAATGGAAATAAATAAAATATTATCATGAATTAATTTATTTGTTAAATGCAGCAACAGTCATTTGGGCTGTACCAGTGACTGAAGTAGACTAAGATTTATGATTAATAGCCTTGCTACTCTTGAGAGCATATGGCTAGAGATAAACTCCAAACATAATCTAAGCATAATTATAATAGGTTAAAAGATGAGTCATCTTTAACAAAATGAATGTAGGAAAATGAACTCTATCAGATGTGAGAGAACCTGAGGGGCAGAAAAGTTGGAGATTTAGGAAGGCATTGGAACAGACTTATTTGGAAGATGCTTTTTGAACAAAGATTTGTAAGTAAGGTAGTTAGGGGTGTTCCATATAGATTTTCAATGGGAAATGCTTCAGGCCAAGGGCTATGCAGTGCTGAGATCCCCCGTAATGCCCGCTTTGGCACGTCCTAGACACTACAAAGGGACTGTGGAGTTAGACCGCAGAGGATATAAGGGGTCACAGTGGGGCATGAGGCCAAGGCTATGACCTGTGTGCAATTAAAATTTTTGTGTTTGAATGAATGATTATATAAAACAAGACTTGGACTGAAGCAAAACAATAACATCAAAATTGTTCAAACCAATCCATTTTAATCTTCTTATTGAGAAACATCTTAGGCAGGATACAGGTAAGGGGAGATGCATGTCTATTTATAAGGCTACTATAGTACTATAGGTGAAAGGTAGACGTACTGGGCCTCGCCTGTAAATAAGGTGTTAGAAAGTCTTCACTAGACTCTGTGTGGGAAATAGCTTTATGACAGATGTGTCTTAACATTATCTCTGAAGGTAGAAGCAGCTTGATTTCCTGACAATTTGGGTAAAAATTGTGAGAAATAGAGATGTTAAGTACATTGAACTGAAATTCTTTACCTCCAATACTTTATCTCTGATACTTTAGTACAGATAAGTCTGGTGTTATCCTCTCAGAATACTAATAACACAATAGAGCCTGGAATGTCACTGATTTGCTTATGGTGATGGTGTTAAGTGGCAGAGATAAGCTTAGAATCCACATACACAAGCCCCTCAGTGTCCTCAGATGTTCTTCATCTATGGGACACTCAGGT
>NW_004524751.1:4519332-4546783 GCF_000260255.1 Octodon degus
GCCACCACGCCCAGTCTCAGTTGCCTTCTCCGCATGCCCCGGGGGGTGGGGTTGGTATGGACAAGTTCTTGAAGTAACAAAATAACTACAACTGAAAAATTTTGCGAATTAGTACCTTTTAGAATCAACCAATAGTCTAAAGAAGACAACTGATTCCCAGAGCTACTGAAAATGCAAAATATTTTGAATGGCAATAACACTGAAACCTGGAAAGCAGATTGCCCAGCTCTGATTTAGTAATACTGGAAACTGTAAAATTCACCTAATCTCTTTTTTTTAGACAGGAAGGTTGGCAGGAGTTTTCCAAACCGACAACAGATTTGTCTCCTGGCAGTAGTGATTTGTAGCAGCTGCTACAAATCAGTAATAATTTGGGATCATTCCATTGCACAGGTGTGGAAAGCCTAGAATTTAAGAGGTTTACAAACTCTGGACTAACCAGTAATGAACAACTTGAGCATTTTTTTCCTTCTGTAGGATTTATTGTTATTTCAAAAACAAGAAGTCTCTGGTTTACAGGGTTAAAATGCTTGGTCAGAAAATTTTCTGCAGATTCTTATCCTTTCTTTTCATCCAAGACTGCATCAAAGTGAGAACTGGGATGCTGCTTTAAGAACTTTAATAAATATGTTAAGACCAGCTGGAAAATGAGGGACCTGCTTCTTTTCCCAGCAAATGGCCTGAATATGTCACTTGTGTTGTTGTCATCCTTTTCATGGAAGCTCTGTAAAGGCTAGAGGTAGTGGACTTACTCATTTTTCACTACCTTCATAAGCTCACACACATGACAAGATAGAGGCAAAAGAAATAGCCTGCTGTGACATACATTACTGCAATGAAGAGACTTAGCCCTGAATCTTTATTTATGTGCAATAGGTCCATTTTCCTAGCAGTTTTTCTATAGACCTCTAAAGTCACACAATGACACTCAGTCCTATTCTTTTAGATGGTAAGTAAACTCCTCCAGGTCATGACATTTGTCTCCACAGGTGTGTACTTCTCAGGCAAGTGTACTCCCCTAGAATTCCCACTGCTGGCCATTTCAACAAATTCTCATCAAGTCATTATGAAATTTTCATATTTAAACATTATTTGGTTAATCATTTCTCTTGATGAAACCAAAGTGATAATATGTTATCAATAGTGTGTAAAAAAGCAAGGAAAATGATTAAAATTTTTGCCTATTCATCGACTCAGCTCTTTCTAACATTCAGCACTATTTTGCACTGGGTTGTACACTAATTTCCTGCATCAATAGAAGGAGCATTTTCATGAGCTCATTTTCAGCAGTTTTTACATTGCTGAAATGGTAATGATGTATGCTAACATTTATTCATGTACATACTATATTTTAGGTATTTAAACAGCATTATTTTGTTAAAGGAATAAACCACCCTGTGTTTCAAAGATAAGATTTAAATCTGTGCCATTAGAATACAAAAGTTATGTATCTCACTTCACTGTGTTAAAGTTTATTGTTTTTAATGTACATGCACATTAAGTTTTGGGGTAATTCCAGTTTATTTATAAAAAACATAATTTATAAGGGCAAATAGTATTGTATTAATAGTAATTGCATGAAATTTAAAAATATTATTGATTGAATAATATGTGTATACATTATATATATATATGTATCATCCATATATACACGTAATAATGTGTATCCTTTCCTTAAAATAAAGTGAGCCTAACACTTCACAACATTTATAGAAAACACTTCCTAAAAGCAAATCAAACAGAGAATATCAAGCAAAGCTGGTTCTCTCGGGGAGATTTGGTAGCATTGTTTGTATTTACTAGATCTAGTTGGCTCAAAGTTTTGTCTAGGATCATCATGCAGCCAGAAATAGCTGCTCAAATAGAATGCAATTAACTATTTGGCCACATATAGATACCAGTTGATATTTGTAAACATTTTTTGTATTGCTGTGACTTATTCTCCCATGTGGTGTTTATTTCATGTACCTTATGGTTATTGACTCTGCCATCAGCAATTTTCTCACATTGGAATTCTACAATGTTCCCATGTTATAATTGGCCAAGCCAAAGAATGGCTATAATTTTTGGAAAGTCCAGTGTAGCAGATTTCATAGTCAAGCATGATGTTTATTGAAAAATTATATTCAGTTCTGATGCAATGACTAACATTTTAAATGATGAGTCTATATTACAAGGTCCTGAAACGTCTTTTTAATAGTTTTCATTTTTACAGATAAAATCACAAGACATAAAATTCACTTATAAGAATTGCCTACTTTCGAGTTTTTTAAATTTATAGTATTAGAGACCCAATTTTTAACAATTATGAACTAGTTTTGTAACATTCTTTATATTCAATATTTTCCTAAATTAAGTTAAATTATTTCAGTGAATAATGTTGCTTTTTAAGAATAAACATTATTGTTACTTAAGCTCTTCATATACTTAACAACAACAAAAACAAAACTATTAAAATATAAACGAAAGCTAAAGTCAGCTGTCAAATGGAATGGGTTGCATTACCTGAGAGAAATGAACTCGCTCTTTTCAGTTTCGCTTGCCTCAACTCGGGAGCTGTGATCAGCACCAAATGAGATGACCTATCGGAAAGACAGTTGCACAGCACTTCATCAAACTTGAAAGCACTAATAAAACCTCTGAAATATTATCACCTTCCTGTTCTACACTGTATACACTTCATTAGGGTGAGATCATTTATCTGCTTATTGCAAGCACATTTCATTTAAGGTTTTACTAATGAGGCACCACGTTTTCTTTCAAGCCCTATTATTGTAAATGGAGCTGCACAGTTTTCAGGAACATGAGGTTTTCTTTAGACCAGAATTAATGCTTGACCACAGTAGAGGAATATACAGTAATAGACCAGTTGCATAGACTTTATAATTTAACATTTTTAACTATTAAGAAGATAAGGCTACCAAGATAAAATAATTGATATCGGAGTTAAATTATGTGTGTAAAATGTATGCTTAGATTTGTGAGAGGCTGTGATTAGAATTTGCTAAGTACAGCCAAGATGTTCATCAGTTCCAATATATTGTACCTATTCCTCATGAGTACTCTGACCAATTACACACCCTAAGTGTCTTGTGCATAGATTTCAGTGAGCTTTTTACTGTATTGAGCTTATAGTTTGCACCATATCGACTCTTCAATATTATTTCTTCAACCTTTTTAGGTTTTTCTTCCTCTTTAGAGATTCTGATTTCATGCTTTTTAAACCAGTTAATCTGTTGTAAATTTACACTCCTCATATATTCTTTCTCTGTAATTTGTTTTGGATAGTTTTATTACTAAGACTTCAAGTTTTGAAATCTCTTTTGTCATCTAATTTTGAATATCTAATATATATTTTACATCTACATATATGTAATATATATTCTTAACAACCTTCTCTATAATTATAATTGTGTCAGAATCTGGATTGGTTTTGTTTGGTTATTATTTATATTAGGTTTACATGTTTGATAGTATGCAAGACATTGTGAATTTCACTGACCTGAATGCCACATATGTTTGTATTCATAAATATTTATTATGAGGACTACTTAGTAAAACTATAATTTATTCAAGTACATCAAAATAGTAAGGTTCAGAGCAAAGCTCTATATAACTCAATTATGACCTGCTTAGAGTTAAGAACTTCCTATATACTTCTATTAGTTTCTTAATATGAGTTCTTCCAAGCTGATGGTGTAGTTTGCTGTGATATTATGTGAGTACTATTTTTCTCAAATCCTTATAAATGATGCACACACACACACACACAGAGACAAACACACACACACACACACACACACACACACATGATGGGGGAATAAAACACAGGCAGAGAGATAGAGAAACAGCAATAAGTACACTTAGGCAGTTTACCTACTAATATATATTCTGGTAAATGTTTCCCTGTGCACTTGGGGAGAATCTCTTTGAAGATCTCTAATCTCTGATATACTTTGCTATACAATCTTTTCCTCTTCCACAACCAGCACATCTCTTCCATAGACTCTGCTTTCCTTGGATTTTTGAACTCCTACCTTCATCTTCTTAACACTGAAAATCCAACTTCTATTCTGCCTAGACTGTTCCTGGCACTGTGGCCGGAAAAAGAGAAATCCTATGATGAGTCAGTTTTAAACATTTTTTAATTGTTGCCTATATTTCTGACATCATAATAGTTTTACTTTTTGGGGTGTACTATCTCAAACATATTTTAAAAACATTTTGTGTATTTTATACTTTTCCAATGGGAATGCAAATTCAGGGTCAAGTTGTGAGGTAAAGAGTGGAGAAGTCGCCCAAAATTTCCTTCTGGTTGCTAACTCACTAGGTCTCCTCGGATGGCTTAATAGAAGTACAGAAAGACATGAGATATTTGGATTTGTGACCAAACACTATCATTCCTAGAAAATGAGGCAGGCAGAATAGAATTAGAATGGTGGTTGTTGCATGCCAGTAAACATAAGTAATGTGGTAGACTCATAAATTTCCTGTGTCTACAATGAATTCAGGATATAAAGAGACAATGCTGTTATTACTTCAGAATGTAAGCAAGTTTTTTAGATACAAGAGTGAAATTCCAATGTTTATATTATTTGATAGGACAATATCTCATTTCCAGGTTGGAAATATAAATAAATTTCCCCTAGCAGAAATCCTTGACTCTCCAGTTCCAGATTTCCAATGCTTATCATACATTCCTGAAAAGATAGCCTTGTCGGCTATGATCCATTACTTTGCTAGATGTGTACAAAAAAGGCTTAGAAAAAATTCATATAACACCTGATCACTTTTAGTTCATCTTCACTGGAAGCAGAAATGTGTCACTTTTTAGCAAGACACAAACCTCAGGGAGACTTACATTTGAGGTTTTAAAATTAGAACAGCGACACTGTACCCACTTGGAGTTCAGTAGAAATCACTGGGCATTTAGCTTGCCCTTCTTATGACACACTACCTGAAACCCACAAAATAAAGCTTCTTGTTTCAGGGGGTTCAGTGCAGCTCTGTCTGGCTGCATGGCAGGAGAAATGTCATGGTGAAAGTGTGCTGTGGAGCTGCTTAAACCATGACAACAGAGAAGCGGAGCAGGAGAATAACCTTAGAGAGGAGGGGTGAGGAGTGAGGCACTGGACCCTAGGTCATACCTCCAGGACCCAACTATTGCTCACAGCATGGTCCACCAATTCCCTGGGTAGACCTAAAAGGCAATCAAAGTGACATCGACACCAACAGTCACATGAGGCATCACTGATGATGTGTGTATGCAAATGTATATCTACGGATTCCAACAAGAAAATCTGAAGATAACAATGTAAGGATATTTAAATGAACTGTAAATACTACAGGTATTACTCAATAAACATTAATTCATAGATTAGGAAAATGGTGCTCTAAGGTATGTGAATCAACTAAGAGATTTTACAAGTCTTGATAGAAGTAGTTCCATGTTAAACCAATTGATGCAATGTAACTTGGACATCATGCTTTTATATTTGAAATAAAAAATAATTATGCGTTTATCTGGAAATATATATATATGAAGAAAAAAGAAGCTTTTTTACTCTCAAAGTGGCAATTCATAACTCTTAAAAATAAGTTAGTACTCGATATTATCAATTGATATGCAGACCATCCCTGTTAATAAAAGGAACACCAGTCCTCTAAGTTGATAGAAGGTAGACTAGCCTCTGGGGAATCACAACATTGACATTACAACACTTCCTGATCAACCACGCAGAGACTACAAAGTATTAAGCTGGCAATTAACTTTGCAAAAAACATTTTCGGTCTGTAGTAATGAACATATATTTAGTACGTATAATAGAAATAAATTTAAATGTTAAATAGAAAACATTTTAGGATCAACCTTCCATAATTCAGTAGTATCAAAATAAATTATCATTGAAAAATATTTATATCTATTTTTTAAAAAGTAATGGTATAAACAAGATATGTATGTTGCTTGAATACTGTGACAGAGAAACTTCTGATATAATCATATTGTACTAAGATATTTAAAGATAAATTCAGATCCTTGATATAAATACAGCACAGCACTGGAGACTGACAGAATGGAACTACAGAAAATTTCATGGTACATTAACAGACTCGAAGAAAGGGGACATTCTAGCAAACGAGTAAAGAACAATTAAGTAGATCCAGTGTGGCAGTTATACCCAAATAAATTTTTATAGATAGCTGTGTGGATCCCAGGAGGAGGACCTTTAGGGTGAATCTAATTTTTGGTTTAAGGTTGGTGTAAGTTAACTGAAATATAGCAATGTAGGAAGTCTAAAATACCCGAGAGTAAAATTTTACCTCAAAACTTTTGAGTATCAATTTTGACCAATGTTCAATGACAAAAGATAAGTAGAAAAATACTATTACTATAGTTTGTGTCTAGAAGTCCCCCAAAAGCCTCACATGGTTATAAGCCAGAGTTCTACATAACTCTGAGTTAAGTAACTCTGACATTATGAGTGCCACACTCGTTCTGGGGAGGACAGCCTGAGTGCAACAGAAGGGAAGGAAGGAGGCTTGCTCTATGCTGCTGCTCCCCCCTCTTTTAATTTTTTTTTTAAATAAAAGAAAAACAACATATAAGACATTAGCAGAAAAGTATAAAAACAAAGTGTAAGAAGTAAAGCCATGCTGTTATGTTGAGCTGTAGGGGACTCAGGTCAACAATTTCTGACATTGCCAGTGAAGGGGCAGACTCTTTTAGAATATTTTGCTGAGTTAACACACCTATAATATTCAAATAATGGAACGTAACAAAAAAAGGTATACAGATGAATGTCCATTTTGTATCTGTGTATTCAAAGTGGTTAGGAAAGATATATAGTTACATTCTCGTAATGAATAGAGGGATTTATTATAATGGTGTTTGTAAATAGGATATCATGTCCGCATTTTGTACAGCAATTAACCACTAGGAAGAATGTATGCAATGTGTCAATTCTTGAAACAGCCATACCAATTTGTTTTGAAACTGTCTCATCGCTATTTGTTTCCCAATATAATTATGGGAAAAATTATGAAAAGACACACTTAACTCAGGAAGTTATAGTCACATTTGATTTATTTTTTAAGGAAATAAATATATTTTTAAAAAAGACAATAGAAATGATACACAATTAAGCAAAAAGATGATAGGCGTTCAACAGCTGTTGTTACATGCACATCACAGCACAATTTGTCATAGCTAAATCTTGGAAACAATCCAAATGCCCATCAACTGAGGAATGGATATAAAAGATGTGGTATTTTTATGCAATGGAGTATGGCTCATCCCTTTTTGCTATAGCTGCTTTGCCATTTTTTGTAGCTATGAATGGCTGCCCTCTGCCGTGTTCCACTCTGCCTTGAAGCCAGCTGATTATGGACTGAACCCTCCACAAACTGAGGTAAATAAACCTTTCCTTTCTTAATTTGAGTGTTGAGTATTTTGTCCCAGTAATGAGAGAAAAGTAGCAGAGATAATACCATTCTTATTATGTGTGCATAAGTGAATGAATTTCAGATTCTTAAAATAATCCCAACATATTAAAAATTATACAAGATGTAGTTTTCTCTAGAAGCTTTGATTGTGCTAAGATAGAGAGTGTAACTATACACTATTGTAGTCAACTGAGTTAGTAGAAATGTTATAGGCAGTCAGAAACTGCTAGGCCCTCAAAGGAACTAGTAGGAAGAAGAGATGCCTTGCTACTGTGGAAGACACAGGCATCTTCACTGTGGGCCAGCCCTCAAGAGAAAAGATGAAACACCTGCACTCACCTGCTTCCCTAAGGATAAGCATCAGGGATTGCTGTTCTAAGTAGGTATCTAGCACCTGAAGGATCCCAGGAAGAGCCACTAGCCCAACCCCTATAGGAAAAGCCCCTGTTCTGTATGCGTGCCCCCTTGCTATGTGACTTGGTTCCTTACTTGATCCCAATTTTATTGATTTTACCTAAGCAATTATACTTATGACTTTTTTGATAGACCGTAGTTTTTTCCCATCTCAGACCCACTTTGCAGTTTTCCTGTGTTGCTCATCTTGGACCAACCTAATGTCATGCTTTGCTCTGTAAATTTCCTAAAACAGGCAGGTTTCTTGGTAACCCCCTCAGGTCTCCTCTGTCTCTCTTTCAGGCAGAAACTTTCTTCCAATAAATATAATCTGCTCTTCAACTTTAGAAAACACAAACTCATGCCACATATCTAGCAGCTTAGGAGTTTATTTCCCCTATATCAATATAACATAAAATAAGTTAAAATTATTTCAGTAATTCTTTAAACTTTTATATCAAAGAATTTATAAAGCATTTTCTTCTGTTATCATATTGACATTTACATTAGACATCAATAAAAAAGTACAGCATAGTGACTTTTTTCAGAAACACAAAATTTCCAAGTCACTGAAGTCCATATATCCCATGTTCGATATTTTTTCCAGTATTCAATTCAGATTTTATATAAAACATAGTGAAATATATCTTCATAAGTTAACAGTTCACACGGAGGTTGATGTTATACACTGAAATCTCAAGTGGCTAGAAATACTTTTCTCTTCTGTTAGTAAAAATAAGTAAGAGCCACTTCCACTGTCAGGGTGTGTTCTAATCTCTATGCAAGGAATATTTTAGATCTTACCCTTGTTTGTAATTTCCTGCACCTTAAAGAGGTTATTTCATCCAGAAGAGTGGTCAGTGAAGCAGCGCTGCTAACATCTGTTCTCTCCCCAGCAGTTTTCATCCCATTTCTTCCCTTCTCCAATTTTTAAGAAATTTGTGACCAGGTTCCTCCTTCTTATTCATTTTGACTTCCTTTGTACTGTGGGCCCTGGAGGAGAGAGTTCTCAAAAACAAACAGAGGGCTGGGGAGAGAACTCAGTAGAATAAGCACTTCCCTGACGAGCGCAAGGGTCTGAGTTCAATCCCCAGTTCCACAAAACAAAACAAACAAAGAAAAACAAACCAAAAAACACGAAACAGAATAAACATTAAAAGAGTTAAAAATAAGTAAATGCATAATTCTTCAGAAAGCTTTTGCATTACCTTGTTACTCTCCAAGATTATGTTTTATGTTTGCTCCTAATAAGTTATAAACATATGGTACTTTATCACTAGATAAAACTATAAGGGGAAATAAAGAAAAACTTAAAATATTCATTTCAGTTTCACCTAATAATTTTAGGTGAGGTTAAAATCCGAATGCCATAGTTATAAGTATCAAGTATAATCTACTTTAGATCTTCCAGGATGTCTTCTCTCTGATAAATTGCACAGTTCTTTTTTAGGATGATTGTCAGGGCACCGTTTCAATGCAATGAATCTTAATGACTCCACCATTGATTAATTGCTTGCTTAATTGTGAAAACTGAATTAAATAAATTAGGAGCAAGAAAAATCAATTTGTCAGCCTTGCAGCCCAATTAAGTTATAAAGTTGACAAATACAGGTTCCAAGTTTAGGGGGAAAAATCTTCAAATGTCTCTCGGTAAGCTCCAACTTTTATTTAATTAAGAAGAAAGTTAAATCTCCTTCAGAAAGTAGTTGCTCTAAAATATTTAACTTGATTTCTTCCTTCTTATTAGAATCAAAATCCATCTCTCAAACAATTTCTCAGATCTAATTTTTAAAGTGTTGCTCCATTCCTATTCAATTTTATTATTCTACTTTCCACATCTTATTCTAGTCTTTAACAATTAAGGTCATCATCAATACCATGACCAATTTGCTTTCTTTGCTCCAGTGCCTCTCCATTGCCATATTCTGATAGGCTATGTCATGCTCAGCATTCCCAGCCAGTGTTGAATTATTCAATTCAGGATCAAACACCAGTTCACGCTGTTGCTGCACTGTACAAAGCACACCCCATTATTCAACTGTCATGGTCAATATTCTCCCAAAATTCCCTACCGCTTTGCTTCACCACAATTATTCTTGAAGGCACATCAAAATATTATTCCACATAATTTGTAATTCCATTTTCTATACTTCACATAGTTCTAAGAACTTTATATGTAATGATTCACTTTATCTTCAAAACTGCCTTAGGACAACTGACTAGATATTGACAGTAATTTAATCATCAGATGACTGATGAGTGGAGTCAACATGCTAGATGTGGGAAAAGGTTGAACTAAGGGAAGAATCACACCAGCAGAAAAACTGTGATTGCGCTTCAGTGGACCATCGGCTGTTCATGAGTTTTACAATGTTATAAGTGCCATGACAGAAAGATGAATACATAAACACCATACACTAATTATTTTTTATTTCATTGAAAAAGTCAAAGTTTTCTTCAACTTTTATAAAACATAAATTAGTTCTCAGATTTCTAAATGCATGATGTACCACAGACAATGTGCTAATGTGCTTCGCGCAGTTGGGATTCTCAACTACTCTGTGCTATGTTTTTCCTGAGTTCTCTAGAACAATCTTCTTCCAGTCTACAAAATTGAATTACATTTTATAATGATTTCTCACCAAAAGTAACCTTTCTTTTCTTGGTATGTATATTCTGTATCATGCTACTTTGTTACTACATTTTCAATTCCTTAATGATACTAACATATCATGTTTACTGTTGATATAAAAATGCCAAGTTATATTTCACATATATTCATGTCAAACATTATTGGTATTCTACCTCTGGTTTATACTCCCAACCTGGCCCTATTTAATTTTCTTTTCTTGAGCCAGCTAGATAGATCAGGGGACTAAAGTGCCTGCTTTGGCAGGCGCAGGGACTGGGGTTTGATTCCCGGCATGTCATGTCAGCCCTGCCCCCAGGGCACACTGAGATGGTGATTAAGACTAGACATGTTGGCACAACCCAGTAATCCTACAACTTGGGAGGTTGAAAATAGGCGGATCACTAGGAATCTGATCTGTGTAGTGAGACACTGTAGAACCTATACTAAATATATTTTAAAAAACTAAAAATAATTTTCTTTTCCTTCTTTCATTCCTTCCTTTCTTTCATTTTCTCCTCATATTTTTTTCTCTTTCTGTCTTGTTTTCATTTTCTTTTGAGACAGAGTTTCATGAAGTTGCACAGGAGAGACTCAAACTTTCAGTTTTCCTGCCTCAGCTTTACTCAGTACTTGGATATGAAGGTAGAAAAATCATGCTAAATTCTCTTGTAGTTTTCTTTTTGATTTTATTTGTAAGCAATAAATACTAAATATTTAAGTACTTAAAGATTCATAGACTTGAAGTGTCCTCAATTTATATTGTTGTTGTATCTTTGAGGTTATACTTTTTTCATTTCTATATTTCCTAAAATTTTATTTTAAGGAATTCAGAAATAGCTGAAACTTTAACATGAATATATTTCAAAGAATATTTACTTAAGGAATTAAGTTGCTTTGTTCATGAGGTATGATATAGGATGCTTAGATTCTTCATGAAAATGTAGCAGTACTTTTACATGTAAGGCTTTATTTCTATATTAAAATACTAAAAAATACCTAGTATTTTCCTAAATGTCTTAAAATATATTTATATTTTAATTAACATTCCTTAATCAATGCTTGACTCATGTCTTAATTCTTCTATTTTATTTTCTAAATTTAATGTTATATTAGTACTCAGATACTGCTTTTGATACGCAGCTTAAATTCTAACTTCAATTTCTGACTATACCCTAGATTAGGCCTTATTCTGCTAATGTCACTGTTAACCTTGCAAAGGAATTACTAAATTAGTGGTTAAGTCACTTAGCTATATTTATATATTAGCAGAAGATAACCTCATAGCAGGAAAACTTGTCAAAAAAGCCTTGGAACAACAATGTCTTTAAGAAGCTCTCTTTTTTTACTCAAAGAAGTGAATATTAAAGATACATGAGCCTATTCAATATTTTTTCCTTTTTTGTCACCCATGTAATCACCTTAATGATCTTGGATTTACAGTATTCCCAGAATACAGTTGTTCCAATATTTGAGAAAAACATTGCCTAAAATCAAATTCCTAGCACTACAATAAGCATATCATTTAATTGGCAAATTTTGCTTCAGTGAAGATGTGCCAATTAAAATTTTACTGTACTTTTTTAACTTGCATACTCAGCTCATATCTCAACTTCCATAAACCACTCATGAAATACAAGAATTTTCAGACTCAATTAAGTCTTTTTTTGCTTCATTAAGTATAAATACATTACCCAATTTCTGTTAAGTTTTATGGATATTTTTAACTGGCTTAAGCTTTGTTAGTTCATTATAGAAAGTCTTGTCTTTGGTTTTATGAATAGGAGGTAAGGACATTTTTAATAATGGAACCTCTCTAAAATTTCATTTAAATATATAAAATGGAAAGACTCTCTCTTAATTAACACTTATTTTAAGATTTATAACATATTAAAATCTCTAGAGTACAGTAGGTATTGTATGGTCCATAAATTGTTCAGTCTTATTTTCTGACATTGATTTGTCCTATTTTATTGCTTAATACACAGAGAAATCTATTTCATCAACAGAGGGTAAGTTTTCATACACTGAAACAAATGGAGAACTATTCAATAATACAAGCCACCCATTTAAATGGTACAGTGAAATACTATGAATACATGATAGTTTTAATGTGATGTTTTGACATGTTTTCTAACTCTGGTCAATCGAGTTAATCATGCATAAATGTCTTTGAAATAGTGATTATAAAACTTCAACCCTCTAAATAAATTGTTCTATAAGGATGCAATTAGATGATATCTGCTTTTTAAATTCTTTAAAATAATTTTAATGAGAAGATTAGATTTAAAAAATACACAGATGTTGGGGATATGCAAATATTGAATGCCATTAATAAATTCTAGGATCTTTGTCTGAAATTCCCAGGAAAGATTTTTGAGTTTATATTTTGTGGAGTTTGGAAATAGTCACATATATACGATGAGATATATTAGAATATTAGAAATGCTATTAGAATTTAAACATACAAATTAGGCTCCATATACATCTTTTATACTTAAGCTGAATATAATTTGAGAAGCTATTTTAATAAATATGCAGTAAGACTGCAAACCATTATATGAAATCAAAGGTGAAATTTTATACTTGGAGCATTATGTTGGCTCTCAAAAAGTTTCAGCTCTTAGAGCAGTTTGGATTTCAGTTTTTTTTTACTTAGGGATGCTCAACATATAGTAAAAAGCACTTATGAAATTCTTGTTTAGTTTGTAGGTTATATTTAGAAAGTATAATAAACAAAAGAAATAAGACAATAATAAAACAAAAGAGGATAGCCAAAATGAAGGCCAAGAAGATCTTAAACAGAAACATTTCAGAGAACTATGGTGCTTTGCAGCAATTCATTTGTTGTGCTTACTTTTATGCAAAATGGAAATATTAAGTAAGTAGTTAGAAAATATTTGAGTAACAAAAGACTAAAAACGTCAAAATTAAAGTTGAAGAACTTTTTACCAAATTGACCTTTGCATCCATATGCATACGCATATTTTAAAGAGGTCTGGACCAAACCAGGGGTTGGATTTGAGTTGAACATTGTGGTGCCTAACATAACTTCTTTCAGGTCAGTTAGGAAAGGTACTTATTTAGCTGTACATTCCTTCAGCATTTATCATTTGTCATAAAATGCAGCATGACTTTAACTGTTGCCTAACTGGAATTCAGAATTGCATGTGAGTTTATACTAACAGTTACATATTTTAATATGGAAAGAAATTATACAATAAGTAATAATTAAATTTGGTTTAAGAATAATTCTGCTAAAAGTTATTTATATTTTTTCAGTGTACTATAACTTATACAATTAGGCTAAGAGTGTCTTGCTAAGGTAGTACCAAATTATTTCCATTATGATCAGTTACTTCAAAACAAAAATCTTAAGGAAATTTGTTTAGGGATGGTGAGATAACTCACTGGACGAAGTACCTGTTTTGGCAAGCGCAGGGACTAGGGTTCGATTCCCCAGTCACACATACTGCTCCGGCCCCACCCCAGGTTGTGCTGAGCGGACCACAGAGTCCAGGCATAGTAGCACACTCCTGTAATCCCAGCGCTAGGGTGGCTGAAAATGGGAGGATCACTATGATTCCGAGTTAAGTAGTGAGATGGTGTAATAACCATGTACATTGAAAAAAGAAAGAAATTTTTTCAATCTATACTTCACATATATTCTTATGTAAAAACCATTTTGACAATTTTCAGTACTTCATACTATAGAAAATAAACCAAAGAAGACTTATGCCAGTACAGAGGACTTAATAGGTTCATTACAGGAGATGTGCATATGTCCTTACAATGTGCTTTGGAAAGTACAATTTTTTTTCATAAAGCCATATGAAGTATATTGGAGGTTTAGATGATAATTTAGGACCAGCATTTGCAAAAATTAAATACTAAATCCTCGTGTGTCCCTTATATTTGTAGTATTTTCAACAATTCAGAAGGTGTAATTTAGGACAACTGTGTCGTGATACAGTGGTTACGAGGGTCACAGGTTTCCTAAGAGCTAATAAGGGCAGGATTAGGCAGGAAGTTGCCTGCAGTGTTCACATCTGACTTCACACACGTTCAGAACAAAGTGATAAATATAGATGAAAACCAGGGTGACACATCAATCTAGAAAATGACAGTATAAAAATTCTTTATAATTCTCTTTATGTTGTTTTAAACTTACTCTGTGAAACTTTGCATCAATGGCCAACTCTGGATGAAATCTAAGGTCATGTGTAAGTAAGTTACCTACTTTTCCTCAGATATACAATGCTCTAGCTTTAAATAAGCAGCAAAGAGAAAACATTTGACTTACAAATCTGGTAGTGGTGTATTCTGGTCATGATAAATATTTAAAAACAGATTTCCTTAAGGTCTCTTGGAAGACTTTGTCCTCTAACTATATTCAACTTGGAAGGCCAGGTTTCACTTGTATTCCTCTAGTCTCTTTTTAGCATGCTCTTATGGCCTTTCCAGAGGGGGAGTTCCATGAGTCCTCAAGGAAGCTGTCTGTACTTTGCTTCTTTTTCTCACTCTGTTATTCCCCACTCTTCAGCTCTACCTCTTTCCCTTCCTTCCTTGTTTCCTTCTTTTTCTTCTTTCCTTTTTCTCTTTCAATTATGTGTGTTTTGCTTCCAAAGTTGACATCGATTTTTGACCCTTAACTCTCTAATTTTTTGCCTCAAAAATATGAAGTCAAGAATGATAAATGCTGGCATTTTCTTTCTTCCCTAATCCTGAATGTAGTATAATATTTCACTTTGACTGTACAATAATTAGTATTTTGTGTGTGCTGGATTTAGTTAAAATTGAAAGGTGGGGTTGGGGAGGTAGCTCAACAGTCTAAGCCCATGCCTGGCAAGCACAAGGACCTGAGTTTCATCCATGGTACCACATTCCCTTCAGGCCCTAGTTTGTAGAGTAAGGAGAAGGTAGTGAGTTAAGTCAGACAGGACATCAATTGGAGAATTGCCAGATTAGCAAAATATCTGGATTCCTCATTGTAGCCAAATCCTGCAAAACCTTCCACACTCTACAGTTTGGAAAGAAGTTTTTATAATTTGAGAGAAACAAAATATACTATGTACTACCATCTCAGCTCTATGAAAATCTGTGTGGCTATAATCTCAAAATGTTATTCTAGGAATTCCTGTAGAAACAAAGATGCCAGAAGGAAAAAGGAGTGTGTGCAAGTGTGTTTCATAGTGGGTTGTACTGTAACCAGCTCATGCTAAAGGCCAGCCTCTGAGCCATAATTCTCAGGACAGAAAACACCTGGGATTCTGCGACTTCCTTCTGGACAGAATATTTTCTTTGAAACACACACGTGGGCTGGAGAGATGGCTCAGTGGTCTAAAGCACCTACTTAGAACAAGTTCAGCGAAGCAGAGGGACCACGGTTCAATCCCCCAGCACCACATGCCAGCCAGCCCGCCCCCTGGTGGGCTGAGCTGGCCACACACACACCTCTCTCTCTCTCTCTCTCTCTCTCTCTCTCTCTCTCTCTCTAATAAATAAATAAATAAATTTAAAAAAAAAAAAGAAACACACACGTGAGCATACGTACATATACCTTGCAGATTTAAACAATGTTAGGTAATAGACATTTGGGGAAATTACAGCAAGGGTAACTTTTATGAAAGGAGGTATTTTTGGAATAATAAATATTGATGGGTTAAACTGCTCTGAGCATGACGACTTATTTTCTTCTGGGAGACAAATGCTAGAGCAGACCTTCCTTTTTCCTTAATGATTCATTCAGGAAAGACAAACATTTATAAATAATTAATATGATTCTCAGGTGGAAATGGGTCAATTTAATGCAGATATCATATGTCTTAGGCATTTTTAGTACAAAAATGTGTTTTATCTTAAACTTTATAGAGTATGACTATGAAACTCAAAAACTTAAGTTTTCAAAAACTTCTCTTGATATTTCTAGAGTCGCGGACAAGAGTACCGCTAAGGACGGGATTGCTGCAGTGAAGCAAAACCACACTGAAGATTACTGATGGAAAAGAGACAATTTATGTTCTTAATTTTTTCTCACTGCTGATCTTTTTACTCTTAAAGGAATTACAGAGCACTACATCCCTGAATACATGAAATATCTCCACTACATTTCACAATGTCAGAAAAGAGCTGTAACATGTGAATTAGAAAACGGGGAATCGCAGACTTTCTGTAAATCACAGCTTTTCCAATTGATACTAATGCACAGCAGCCTTGCTAGAGGGACTGTATTCAGATGCACGAGAAACCCATTTCTTTCGAAGTAGGAAGGGAATAGATAATTTCCACTATTTTTGAATATGTTTAGTGATTCAGACTTTTCATGTTTATCCAACAGGCCTTACGCTCAAGACAGACACCTGGGTGGAAAACGGGAAGACTTAGGATCCAGGCGGCCTTTGCTCAGGGTCTGTTTATTTTTGAGAAAGTTTCTGTCCTTGCTGTTGATCCCAACCTCTCTGCAAGGCATGGCCTCAGGGAAAGGAACTTTAGCTAACTAGTTGGTCTAGAGAGTTTGGCCTCCCAGCAAACTAATAAATGATATCATTAATGTGTGCTAATTGTTTTCCTTCATGACAAACAGGACAGGCATTTTCTGGAAATTTTACAGTTCTGACAATTGTTTGCATATTTTAAGTGACTACTTTGTTACCAAAAAAGCAATTTGACTCATTTCCACATAGAAAACTCATAAAAAATTGAAAAGCTTCAATAATTTTAAATCATTCTCTATTGCTCATGGAGATTTAAATTTCAGTGCTAATTTTTTATTAGCACTTTAATTTGGAAGGTACCAGGCTTCTACAAGAATTAAAATTATTAGAGCATTTCAAAATTTTATAAGCTTTCCTGTACGGTTGTGCCGTGATTCTAGGCTTGTGAAGTAAAGCACAATTTGAAGTTAATTTAAATAATTTAAGCAACGAAGACTTTTAGGGGAATTGTTTTGTCTTTCAAATGGGAATTCACAATACACTACAATCATGTTACAAAGAAAATACTTTTCTAATAAATACAGTAATAATTCTAGTTCATGTTGAAGGTTAGTTATTTCTTTTTGTTTATCCCTACTTCAACTTGCATCTTAATACTTTTCACTATTAATTTTTGAAGAATTTCATTTCAATGACTTTCTCAATGATTATCATCAAACTGCATTGATGTCTCCTTGGCAGATCTCAGAACTATGCCCTTAGTCCTACCTTATTCAGGAATATAATGATTTATCTAATTATCATGGGATCATGATCCAATAAACCCCTTTTAACTGACAATATAGCAAGTTTCAAGTGTATGTAATACACATAACCTTCTTGGTTTAGCAGCACAGTACTGTGCAGTAGTGGAGGCTTAATCTGATTCTCTGGCACCCGGGGAGGTGTGGCCTACTGACACTGCTGATGCTGCTGCTCACGCTGGTAAAGCAGTGTCTCATTGCTCCCTTATCACCAACCTAGGAGAGGATCGTGCTTCAAGATGCAAAATACGATTCTGCAGAATACGGACCACTTTAAGAAGATCATAGAAGAAGGGATAGCCAAATAACTCAGCTATAACAGATTATCTTGCTGAATGCACATAGCTACAATATTTAAATGGCAATGGAATAACCATCTCAGCAAATCTAAACAAAAAAAGGGGGAGATACAAATGAAGGACCATTTTGTGTCTGTATATACAAAATAAGATATATAGCTAATCTCTCTTCATTCAATGAGAAGAAAGATTTGTGCTAATAGTGTTTGGGCAGGATATCATGTCTGCATTCTGAGCTATGAATAACCACAACAAAAACAAAATCATGCAATGTATTAATTATTGAAACTGTCATACTAATTGGTTTTGAAACTGTTTCATTGCTATTTGTTTCTCAATAACGTTAATGATAATAAAAAAGAACAAATAGATCAGTGGATTAAACTGCTTGCAAGTAGGCACATGGGCTGGGGATTTGTTTCCTGGGCTGCCAAGCTGGCCCCGCACCCAGGGAGCACTGAGACAGAAATTGAGACTGGGTGTGGAGGGTGGAGGTGCACATCTGTAATCCCAGCTCTTGGGAGGTTGTAAACAGGCAGATCACTACAAGTCCAAGCTAGTAGTGAGACCCTAAACACCCTCAGTACACCCTTCCTTAAAATTAAAAAAAAAAAAAAAGTTCATAGGGGACGGGGGAGATGGTTCAGTGGAATAAGCGCTTTTCTGACAAGTGCAAGGGACTGAGTTCAATCCTGGGTTCTGAAAAAAAAAAAAAAAAAAGAGAGAAATTCATAGAACAGTATAAGTAAGTCCAGTCATCAGAAGTTTGAGATCAACTGTATGACAATGTTTTGAATGATAATCTTTGAAAAAATACTTTAATGTATGATAAAATTGAGTAGATCTTAATTGGTTTAATATAGTTAGTTAAGAATTTTGTTGTTGTTTGGAAACTGGATATAAAAGAGTGTATTTAAAATGAATAGGGCCAAGGAGATAAGTGCCTGCCTTACAAGTGCAAGGTCCTGAGTTCGACCCTCGGTACCACAAAAAACGAAACGAAATGAAACTACACCAAACTAGGGGCAGGCGAGATAGCTCAGCGGACTAAAATGCCTGCTTAGGCAAACTTAGCAAAGCTCCAGGACCATGGTTCTACCCCGGGCCACATGCCGCCCTCCTTCTCCCCACTTGCCTTTCCTTCCCTCCCCCCCAGGGCTGATTAAGCTTGCCAGAGACCAGGCGTAGTAATCCCAGCTATGGAGAGGCTAAAAGTGGGAGGATCGCCATGAGTCCAAGCTGCGTGGTGAAACTCTGTAACAACCAAACGTAAAAAATAAAATAAATACATGCATACAAGCCTACGCACACACAGCATCCACTTTAGTGTAAAGCTAACTGGTCTAGAATTGGAAGAAACAGAATTGTTAATATAAGTACAAATATTGCTTCTTCAGAAGTATGTCATGGATCATGCATAAAATAACAGGACTTTTAATTACAGACATCATTGCTGTTTATAACGATTTAAGGAAATATCAATTCCTCTCAGTGTACAGGTGAAACGACAGATTTAATATCTATTGTTTTTCCCTTTTTCAAATATTTTACCAATTTCAATATTGTAACACACTCAGAGATAAATAAAATTTAAATTTGGCAAAGACACAGAAACTTAAATTCTTGAAAATTTAGCACAATCAAATGTCTATTTGTTTTGTTTGCAGTGCACCTTTTTATTAAAATTTGTTTGAAGTAAGAAAAATAAAGATAAGACATAGAAAAATCTTTAAAAATTAAAAAAAAGGGCTGGCCAAATAGCTCAGTGGATTAAAGCACCTGCAAGCAGGAGCAGGAGCAGGGGTTCAATCCTTGGGCCTGACAAGTGGCTCTGCCCCCTGGGCATGCTGAGACAGCAATTGAGACTGTGTGTGTAGACATGTGCCTGTAATCCTAGTTCTTGGGAGGCTGTAAACAGGTGGATCATTATGAGTCTGATCTAGTAGTGAGACCCTGAATACCCTGCAGACCCTTCACTAAAAATTTACAAAAATAAATATAATAAAAATAAAAATTAAAGCAAAGACTATCATAACAATTAGAATATTTAAGACAAAAGAACATCATTGGATTAACCTTCAGGGGAAGAGAACCTGTCCCAAACTTAGGGATTCAGTTTGAAAAAAAAAATGCCTGTTCAGGGAAATACTTGCAAAAACAGATGATTCACTAATTTTCAGTTTGTTTTCACAACTAAACTTTACCCCTCATATAGAATATTAGTTTTTTTGCTTTAACACTTACTGCTTTTGCTAGGGCAGTTGCTATTTCCTTTTTGGCTATGACTTTACCTTCCTCTAGACTAGAACTTCGGGGCTCCACTCTTTTGTCACCAGGAAACAACCCACAAATTTCATTATAACCAGGAGTTATTACATTCTCATAATTCTGGTGTCTATGGCCGGGATTATATATACCTTCATTCATCTGTGTAGTTTGAGATTGAAAATGGAGAGAGACTGGTAGCAGCGTTTTGCTAAACATGATCTGTCTCAATAGCTTCCAAGAATCTGTGACTATAGAAAAGATTCCTCTCTAGTCACTTCTCCAAGAGAACATTAATAAATCCCACTGAGCAGTGTGATATGTCATGTCTACAAACCAGGCTCCTTACTTTCAAAATACTACTTGTCCTATGTTTTTCTTTTCTTTTTTTTTTTTTTTAATCTCTGTGCAAGGCCCATATTCAAAAGAAAGAAAATTGGATACAAACTCTCCAAGAGAATGTCAAAGAATTTTCACTCTTCCTTTCTTTAAAGCAAAGAAAAAAATGGGAGGGTTGTTTTGTACGTTAATTTGGTTAAAGAAATAACAATTCTCATTCTAACAATAATAAAGGACCAGAATTCAATTAAATGACAAATTCAATCAAAAAACACCTAACTATAAGGCTAGAAAGTAGGAACTTTTATTGTCGGAGTTCACAGGAGGAATGAGAAATAGGTTTTGTTCTTTCTTTTGAGCTTCCTTGGTGTTTACCAAGCAATTAAAAACTCAGAAATTTCTTGCTTTTTCTTTTTTGGGGTGGAACCAGGGATTGAACTGAGGCCCTTGTGCTTGCCAGGGAAGCGCTTATTGCACTGAACCATCTCTCCAGCCCTCAGAAATTTCATGAGAGATTTCTTATATGGGGATTTCAAGTGGTCCAAATTAACCCAGTTTTCTAGGGATGACTTCTGACTTTCAGTGGCATTCATGTGCATTTGACATGGTCTGATACTTACAAAGCCTATTCTGGGAATTCCTTTATAATAGGAATAGTGGGGGCAAGCATTGCCAAGTCACACGCACAGCATCTGATGACAGAACAACCTAGAAAGTCATGTGGACAAGGGAAAGAAAAGAAAAAGAATGCACCTAAAACAGACACCAGCCCTTGTGTATGCTGGTCTGAGAAGTCATATCCTATCACCTTCTACTTTAGGTATTTTTTTCATTGCTAAGGCAAAATACCCAGCACCCAAAGCTAAAGCAGGAAAGGTTCACATAGCGTACAATTTGTATAGATGTCAGTCCACAACTGGCTAAAGCCAGAGCAAGTTGTTCATGGCAGTGGTTCAAAGCCAAAGCAAGAGGACCTTAATCTTAGCACCCTTAATCCCAGTATTACATTAGGAATCAACCGCACATTCTAGATTGTGCTATCTCCCCAAAAAATTCCATGTCTATCTGTCATTTTAGGGGGACATCTTAATCCAAATTACAATTCTTTCACAATATTCTATTTATTATTAATGTGTAATTGCTATAGCTTATGGTGTAGCCCACCTCCCCTTGCACCAGGAAAATACTACATTGAAGCATGAATAACACTAGGCATTCGTTGATAGATACACTTTAGGATGTTTGCTACAAGAAAACGTACTGATTTTGTGTATAATTTGTTTTATAATCATAAAAATAAATGTAGGTTAGGATTGTAAATAGTTTTTCTTCATTCTGTGGAATTAAAAAGAATTTCTGTACTATAGTTGACACACTTCAAATGGCCTGGAGCATAGTCATCTACTTTCGCTACACAAATTTCTTTTCCAGAAATAGTCTCAAGGATATTTTGACAATGCTTGGCTTGATTCTCTTCTGATACAGCCTCCTACAACTTCTGCATGTCATGGTCATGACACAAGCTTGCAGCAGGGAACAAGTCATTTGAAGCTATAGAACAATTTACATATTTAAATGTCTCATAAAAACAAATTTTAATACAAGTACATAAAACATCTAGCAGAAGTATGGATTTAGAAAAAAATTATAGAAGAGTAACATGGATACCGTCACACCAAACAAGCAGAGAGAAAACATGCATTTGCTTCCTTCTTTGTATAAATAGTATTCTTTTGCAAATTTATGTTAGCCTTCCAGTCCATCATTAAAGGAGCAGAGGATATATATAAAGCATCAAAAGAAAGAGTTAATTGAAAAATAATATATTTATCATATAAAAATCATATGCATGTGAGATTCATATATTATATATGTACAATTTTATATTAGTGATATGTGATCTATGTGCACATTACATATATTTACATGATATATGTTTATTCTGATATGCTTTATAAATTCTGTGTATTTGAAATCTTTGTAGTTTAGCACTAATATGTAGATATAGATATAGATATATTTAAATGTTATCCTTAGAATAGGGCAATTAACATTTATATAAATTAAGGTTCTAATTTGCCTGCTAAAATCTCTACATTTATACAGTTATACTTTGTAAAAATATACCTTTGTCCTTTTACTTTTTAAAGAGAAGACAAAGTTTTCATTATGTCTAAGTCAAAACCCCTCATAAATTTTAGGTTTATCCATTATCTTATAATTCTTTTACCTTGATTCATTATAATGAGGCATAGATAGTGCCCTGGTTTCTTTTATATATGATTTAGAAGTGACTGTGTAGTGTTTTAGCAGTTCAAAATGTTGATCATGAAGAATTTCACACATAAAACAAAGGCAAACTGTAAATTTTGTTCATCGCCCAGATTCAATGATCCTCAACATTTAAGCCTGGTTCATCTATTATTTGTTTTAATTGTTGTTGACCAGGTATTTTATGAAAGTTCTAATTGTAGACTTCACATTTTTCTTCTTATGAACTTCATTATGCATCAGTTTAAAGAAAATGAATACTTTGCACCCAATGATAACATTCCAACTAAAATGTCAACTATTATCTCTTGTAATCTGGCACATATTAAAATATCTCTAATAGTCTCAATTGTGTCATAATTTTACAGTTTATCCAAATTATATACAGAGAAGATCCAAATAATGTCTTTGATAATCGTGTCAATTAAAGGTTTTTCTCTTCATGACATTCACTTGCCAAAGAAATTGTGGCAATTACCCTAGAGAGTGTCTCACTCTACATAGGTAATATGCAAGGCTATAGGATTTACAAAGGGTAGACAGTAGCCATTATTTCTGGTATGTCAACTTTGTTTTTATTTACTGTTCCCTCTATTTTATATATTCTTATATTTCCTATATTTCTTGCACACTAGAATTCATGTGTGAAGTCTGTATAGATTCAGACCTAACATTTGTGTAAGAATGCGGCCATTGTCTGAACTTTAAATTCCATGGTGTTAGGGGGAGCAAATTCTATACTATCTGTGTTTCAACAAAATACTTGTAGTACAAGCAACCTCCCAGAGCAGTAACATTAAGAGATGGACTTGCTGGTGGGCAACTATGTCACGACAGTGTGACCTTCACAGTGAAATTAGTGCTTTTATGGAAGAGTCCTTAGACTGTTTTCTCTTTCTGTCACATGAAGACAATGATGAAAGCCACTGTCCTTGAAGCACAGCACCAGACAACAGGAAGAACCAAGGATGGTACATCTTGATCTTGGGCTTTAGAGCCAGCATAACAGTGAGGAGAGATACTAAGTATCTTATTACAGCAAGCACACATGGGTCAGTCAAGAGACATTCGTCTCCAGCTTTTCTTTTCAGGGATTTCAAGATGTGTGTGTTCACAGTCTGCAGCCAAGCTGCCGCACCTCCTGTCTTACTTCCCCATTTTTGCTTCATCTGGTATTCTCATGAATTAATGTTTGCATGTAAATCATTTCATTGAGGGGTTATAATAGTATATTCTTTTTCCATTGTATTTTTACATACATTACTGGAATACAATCATAGAAATATATTTTAGTTAAAAACTGAGGTCAGGGGGATAGCTCAGTACAGTAAGCATTTGCCTGGTAATTGCCAGGTCCTGAGTTCAGGTCCCTGTTAATGCAAAAATAGATAAATAGATAAGTAAATAAATAAACAAACATAAATAAAAAAACTAGAGCACATATCTGCTGAATGACTCTTGCTTGTGTCATGGTACTTGTAAAAATTTCCTACTTAAGTCCTCAGTTTTTTGTTTATTTCTGGGCAGCTTAGACTCATGATCCTCCTGTTTTGTCCCCCTGGTGCTTTGATTACAGTCATGCACCACCACACCCAGAGTCTATTGCTGGCTCAGTGCACCCAGGGGGCAGGTCGGGCATAGTATGAGGTGCCAGATATTGAACCCTGGCCCCTGTGTTTACCTAAGCAAGCGCTTAGTCTGTTGAGCTATTTTGTTTGCCCTGCCAATATTCAGATAGTCAAATTGTGAACATTCTCAGATGCAAGCTGCCCTATTTTTTGAGGGGGAGTGGGTAACCAGGAATCAAACTCAGGCATTACACTTGTCAGGCAGGCACTTTGTGTCACTGAGCTATCTACACAGCCCTTAAATAGACTTTGTCTTAGCAACATTTCCTGATATGAACAAACCCAGAAATAATTCACACATCTTCTTTACCATTTTAAGGAAAGTGTAAAAGTACAAGTAAATTATTCACAGTATTTCTATGTGTATTTTTATTTTGCATATTTGTGTCAAAGGCATGTAAAACTTACTTTGTCTGACTTATGTTCTTCTGGAACTGAACTTATTCTTTAATCAGGGGTTTGCTGAATTTTCAAAATACTATATATTGAGCATATTGTATCAGTCACAATTTTGTCAAAGAATTAGAATCGCAAATTGCTCAGCTTTCCCCTGAGACAAAATTCTTGCCATCTATAACTCTAAAAGAAAAAAAAAACAGTTTAATATAGCCCACAAGTTTGAGATACTCAGTGCATGGCTTTTAGGCTCCACGTTGGGCAAAATCTCAGAACAAAGCCCTAGTGGAGCAAGGGCCATTAGTTCGTGGTGACCAGGACATGGAGCAGAGAAACCATTCAGAGAAGAATGAATGAAAAGCCAACAAAATACTGACAGCCACACCTTTGGCTGTTGACTCATACAGACAAATACAACAGGTTTTCTTCATCTAATAGGCATTTCTTAATACGATGAGTTTGACATATGAAGATTCATGGTCACAATCCATGGTCTGTCAACTTCACAACTGTGTATATCTCCTTAAACCACACTTAATCTTCAAATAAAGATAATAGTAAATTCATAACATACGTATACGGCATACAACTGATAAAAGAACAATACTTTCTTCCAAATTTCAGCAATTCTATTGTTTCTCCAAAGTCTAACTTCAAGCGTCTTTGAAGACTCAATGAAAACTCTTAGCTGGAAACCTCTACAAAGATAAAAAGAACAGGATAGTCACATAATCTTAAGTTATAATGGTGCATTCCCATTTCAAAAGGTATAAGTAAGGGAAAGTAAACAGTAAGATCAAAGCAGACATTCCATGTTTGGAACATCTCTGACTTCTTGGGGGTCACCTGTGAACCCTTGAATTTATTCTTGCAGGCTTTCATACTGTCCTTTCAAGGCTCTCTCAGCTGGTCTCCCAGAAATTTCTTGAAATCTGGGGGATGCTCTTGTTACAACACAGCTCTTATATCATGAATGGTTAAAAAAAACAGTACTATGTGGGCAATGCCAAGTTCAACTCCCAGCTTGAACAGTAGACGGCCTCCTGGTCATGCTTCTGGTTGGCTAAACCTGGTGAAATGAACCCCATGGAACCAATCTCCTTAGAGATCCTTTACAAACAGGCTTCCAAGGGTCTCTGATAAACTGAATGATTTATGATGTTGCACCCATAAACTTGGGATTCCTCAGTTACCCTCAAGTGGTCATTCTTATCCCATTATGTAGTACTTGGTTTCTTTGTAATAGTGATAATCTAGTTAGCAGACCTGCTTCTTTTGGTCTTAATTGTACACATAATTCATTTTGAGAGAAGTTCTTTTTTAATTTTATTCCCTAGCCTATTCCCCTTGATTCACATTATAAATCTGGCTAAACCCATGAAGAAGTACACATGCCATGGTCTTATTGTTGGGATATATTCATTTTTTCCTGCTAAATAAATCAGTTCATCACTCTTAACTCTTATTCCTTTATCTGGGCAATGTCAAGACATTGGAAAAATGCATACAAATTTTGTAAGAAAACTTAATACATATAGTCCCTAGTCCAGTGGGTGTTTTTTTCTTAAATGAAACCTCCCAAGTCTGCTTTTACTCTGCATTTTATGAACATTCTGGATTTCTGAGTGCTGTCTAGAATCTCATTTCACGTGGCTTGCAATATTATAAGGCTTCTCTAGCTCATATCCAAAAGTTTTCCCAATTCTTCCAGCACCTTAGTCCTAAAGGCTTCTAAACCACATGCTGAGCTCCTGATCCAGCAAAACCCAACTTCTGTGATACCCAGATTCAGTAAAACTTCATCAGACTCCACGGTAGAAAATACTTGGTGGAAGTGTTTGGAAAAAAAATTTCTTAGTGCATGATCATTGTGAAGCTGAAAAGGGAAAATAAGCAAGAGAAATATGTAAAAGTTCATGTAGAGTACCTAAAACTGCCTACATGACACACCTGCACACACACAGGAGCGTTCTTTTGTACCTTCTAGACATTTCTTCATGGTGTTGGCATACTAGGGGCAATAGTCATGTCATTATGTTTGTTAGAATTTATTTGTTTCAACTATGGTAAACAGGTAAACAAATTTATGGTCTTGGGGTAGGGGAGATGTCTCAGTGGAAAAAGCACGTCGCTGGCAAGTGCAAGGGTCTGTGTTCAATCCCTGGTTCTGAAAAAAAAAATAATTGTCTTTATTTTGTGTGTATCTAGCACCCTGAAGTAGGAGAGGTGACTGGATTAAGAGACATACAGGAAAGGTGACAAGAAAGGAAATATGGCTCCTTTAAGACGTATGGGCATGATCTTACAATTCATGAAATTTACACATGTTTTGGGAGATTGATGTATAGCATATCTGAATTAATTTTATCTTACTTATCTTCACTCTCACCAATTTCCTGATCCTTCTACCTTACTCTAAAAGACAGAGATTATTTTATTCTTTGTTGATAATTAGGTTTCTCTCCTCTTTTTCATGAGGTTAGCTAGGAGCTTATCAATTTTATTACATCTTTCAAATAACCAGCTTTTTTGGTTAAAGTAAAATTTTAAT
>NW_004524751.1:4546999-4563187 GCF_000260255.1 Octodon degus
GTTTCATTGCTATTAGAGAAGTTCTCTTTAAAGGATCTTTTCATACTTCATGCCAGTCTACATACTGTAGGCACTAGAATTCAACAAAATAACCTAATATACTGCAGTAGTACATTGCAGTAGTGAGTTATCAGCACAATTGGCAATTGTTCAAATTTGCTGACTTGATTTTGTTACAGCTCAGCATATTAATATAGATTTACATTTTATACCTCATGGTTACAATGTTCTGCAGGATGGTTAACACCAAGTTAACACAAGACCTATATAACTAAAAATGTAACTTTTGCTATCTGATAAGGTTGCTCAAATCCCCTCAGGATTTACTTGGAAACATGTATAAGCACCTTGCGAATCTTTTGTCAGTGTCAGCCTTCTGGATGAGTCACAACCATTGCTTGACCAATTTTCTCTCTGTGAAAGCCTGAGAGATTGTTTTCTCTCTAGGTGACTCCTCTTAGGCACACTATCCATTGTTGATCACTTTCCTGTGTGGCCCCATAATCTCCTTGATCAGAAAATTTGGGACACCATTTAGTTACAGGATACCACAGCACAGATTCTCTTATGTCCTGAGTCCTCCCTGACCTTGAAGGGCTAGGGACAAAATATTGGCTACCTTTTTAGTCAATCCAGCTGTCTAAAATTTTGCCTGCAAATTTAGTTATTAAACATCCAGAAGAGACGCTTAATGATATTATAATCTTATAGCAAAAGCAGTTAAGCTTAACATCACTATCTGTCTGAATATCACATCCCTTAGATGTAACATGGAACTGCTATTTTCCAAATACCATGGATATCAAAACTTTAAATCCCTATAGAATATTTAGAAACAATTAACCTTTTTTAAACACAGGAATTTAGAAATCAACCACATACAACATTGTAGCAGTACAATCCTGCTACATTTTGTTTTTCTTGTCTCATTTACTTTTATTGCCTTTTTTTTAACAGACATTTACTTTAGAGAGAATAAGACCAATGTCATTTAATCCTTAAGTGCTCTCTTTCCATTTAACTGTGTTATACTTTTCAATTTTTAATTCTTCTTCTGAGTTCTTACTCTAGGGAGATAATATGATATTTACAGATGTGTCTGCTTTATTTCACTTACAAGTATAGCTTCAAGTTGCATCCACTTATGTATGAAGGCTTTGAGTTTATCATTCTTTATAGCTGAGTAATAATCCATTGTATAAAAACACCACATCTTTTTCATCTATTCCTCAGGTGATGTGCATTTTGGTTGTTTCCAAGATTTGGTTATCACAAATTGCGCTCCTATAAACATAGGTGCACTTATACCACTATGATATGATGTTTTCAGTTCTTTTGGGAAAATTCCCAGCAGGGAGATAGCTGGATTGAATGAGATTTCCAGTCCTAGTTTTTTAAGGGGTCTCCACACTGATTTGATCATGGTTGTACTACTCTACATTCCCACCAGCAGTGAAGAAGTGTTCTTTTTTTTCCCCAGAGACTCTAACATTTGTTGTTGGATGATTTCTTAGTGATAGCCATTCTTTCTGGAGTGAGATGGTATCTCAGTGTTGTTTTAATTTGCATTTCTTGAATGGCTATTGATTTGGACTATTTGTTCATGTATTTATTTGCCTCTTGCTTTTCTTTATCTGAGAGGTGTGTGTTCATCTTGGATGTCCATTTCTGGATTAGGTCTTTAAATTTTGGGGCCCTAATATTTTTTATTTCTTTGTAAATTCTAGAGAGAAGACCATTGTCTGAGTGCTTATTAGTTAGGATTTTTTTTCCAAATTTGCCAGTTGTCTTTTCACTGTGTTGGTGATATCTTTTGCCATGCATAAACGTCTGAATAAAAGGAAGTCAAAGTTCTTGATTCTTTCAAATGCTTCCCATGAAGTTTGATTTTTGTTCATGAACTGCTTGCTTACTCCTATGTCTTCAAGATTTCGCCTTATTTCTTTTCCAGGAGATTGTTTCAGTTATGATGTTTAGATCATTAAACCATTTTGACTTTCATTTAGTGTGTGGTGATAGACTTGAATCATTTTAGTTTTCCGCATGTAGAGAGCCAGTTTTTCCAGCACTATTTGTTAAAGAGGCTATCTTTCTTGTAGTAAAAATGTTTGGTGGCTTTGTTGAAGATAAGAAGGCTGAGTGTGTTAGTAGTTGTATGTGCATTTTCTAATCTGTTCCATTGATCCTCAGGGTCTAATTTTCATCAATATGTTGCTGATTTTATCACAGTAGCTTTGTGGTATAAATTCAAGTCAGGAATTGTAATGCCTCCTGCTTTGCCTTTGTTTCCCAGGATTGCTTTTGCTATTCTAGTTGTTTTATGATTCCAAATAAATTTTAGGAATGATTTCTCTAGGTCTGCAAGGTATGTGGTGGTATTTTGATGGATATTGAATTAAAACTGTATAACAATTTTTTGGCAGAAATGGGGATTGAACTCAGGCCCTTGCACTTCCCAGAGAAGCACTTATTCCACTGAGCCATCTCCCCGGCCCCTGTATAACAATTTTGGGAGTATATTCATCTTCACAATGTTGTTTCTTCCTGTCCAGGAGCAAGGATTAGCTTTACATTTTCTGAAATCCTCTGTGATCTCTTTTTCATTGAATAGACCTTTACTTCTTTAGTTGGATTAATTCATAAGTATTTCAATTTTCTCTGTGCTATTGTAAAGGGTATTGTTTTTCTGATTTCTTTCTCAGTGTGTTTGTATCTGCGTAGAGGGATGCTATTGACTTTTAAGTATTGACCTTGTAGCCTACTATGCTACTGAATTTGTTCATTAATTATAGGAGATTCTCTGTGCAGGTTTTTGGGTCTTTCAAGTAGAGTATCATGTCATCTGCAAATAATGATACTTGATTTCTTCTTCACCTATTCATATTCATTTATTTCTCTCTCTTGTCTAATGTTTCTAGTTAATGATCCCAGAACTATATCGAATAAGAGGGGTGATAGAAGACATCCTTGTCTTGTACCTCATCTGAGAGTAGACAATTTCAGTTTTTCCCCATTTAGTATTACATTTGCAGTAGGATTGATATAGATGGCTTTTGTCAGACTGAGGTAGAAGCCATCTATTCCAATTATCTGCAGGTTTTTGATTATGAATGAGCATTGGACTTTGTTAAAAGACTTTTCTGCATGAATTGAGATTATCATATGTTTGTTGGATTTGGCTTTATTGATATATTGTGCTACACTTATAGATCTGTGTATATTAAACCATCCTTGCATCCTTGAGATGAATCCTACCTGATCATGTTGTATAATCTTGATGACTTGCTGTATTCTATTTGCTAGGATTTTATTGAGGATTTTGCACCTAATTTGATGAGGATTAGATTGGCCTATGGTTCTCTTTTTTAGCTGCGTCTTTCTCTGGTTTTGGTGTCAGTATGATACTTGCCTCCAGAAATGATTTTGGTAGTATTGTTTCCTTTTCATTTTCATTGAAGTGGTTGGGGAGTATTGGAATTATATCTTCTGTAAATGTCTTGTGAAATTCAGCTGTGAATCCATGAGGACCTGGGCTTTTCTTTGTCGGTATTTTATTATTATTATTATTATTATTATTATTATTATTATTACATTTTGAATCTCTTTGGCTGTTTTGGATTATTGAGTGTTCTTGTGTCTTGTTGATTCATTTTTCCTAATTTGTACTTTTCTAGGAATCTTTCCATTTCTTCTGTTTTCAATTCTGTGAGAATAAAGATTTTCAAAGTACCATTGATTTTTCTGATTTTCTGTGGGGTTTGTGATGATTTTGTCCTTTTCATTCCTCAGTGCTTGAATTTGAGTTATTTCTTTCCTTTTTTTTAGGTTGGCTTTATCATCCTGAAATTCTTTAGATGTTCTTTGTCATGGAAGTATTTCAATTCTCCATTGAGCTTGAACTTGGGTCCTAGGTTCTTATCAATTTTATATAATCTTTCATAAAACCACCATTTTCATTTGTTAATTCTTTGTATTGTTTTCTTTTTCTCAATTCAATTAATTTCTGCTCTAAACTTTATGATTTCCTCCCTTCTTTGGCTTTGGGTTTGGTTTGCTCTTCTGCTTCTAGACATTTGAGGTGCACCATTATGGTATTTAAGGTTTTCCTAATTTGTGAGTTCACCACTATAAATTTCACTGCAAGAACTGCCTTCATTGCACCCCACAAACTCTGATCACTTGTGTCTGAATTTTCATCAAATTGTAGATATTGTTTAATTTTTTGTTTAATTTCATCTGTAACCATTGGTTGCTGAGGAGGGTACTGTTTAATTTCAATGTATTCATGGGGCTTTTGTGGTTTATTTTGTCATTTATTTCCAGTTTCTTTGCACTGTCGTCAGATAATATGCATGGGACTATTTCTGTTTTCTTGCATATACTTAAGAATTACCTATAGACTAGTATATGGCATATTTTAGAAAATGCCCCATGTTCAGCTGAAAAGAATATATATTCAGATGTGGTTGGGTGGAAAACTGTATATGTACACTAAGAATTTTGTTCCAAGTTCTTGTACAGTTCTGCTACTTCTTTGTTAGTTTTTTGTCTGCTTGACCTGTCTTTTTGGTATAATGAAGTGTTAAGATCTCCTGTTAAGATTTTCTTATTGGATATTAGATTTTTTGGGGTCCATTTATATTTGTCTTATATAGTTGAGTGCTCCCATGTTTGGTATGTACATATTTATGAGTTTTAACTCTTCCTCTTTTTTCCCCCATAACCAGAATGTAGTGACCTTCTTTATTTAGTTTGATCATTCTGGGTTTGGAGTTCAGACTGTCTGTTAACAGGATTGATATCCCTACTTTTTTTCTGAGATCTTTGGGCATGTAGTATTATTTTCCATCCTTTGACTTTAAGCCTATGAATGTCTTTTTGATTTAAGTGTGCTTCTTGTATATAGCATATTGTTGGATTTTGTTTCCTAATCCACTGTGCCAGACTGTGTCTTTTAATCATTGAATTGAGTCCATTTACCTTGATGGTTATAATTGAGATGTAATGACTTATTAATGACATGTTATTTACCTGCTGTTGTACACCCCTTTTTCTCTTGTGTTCAGTTGTTTGCTCTATCTATGGGTTCTTTCCATTCTCATTTGTGGTTATTTTGATCCATCTCTAGAATATCTTTTATTTTTCTTTTCATTTATTTATGTGTGTGTGTGTCTGTGTGTGTGTGTGTGTGTGTGTGTGTGTGTGGCCAGCTCAGCCCACCAGGGAGCGGGGCTGGCTGGCATGTGGTGCTGGGGGATTGAACCGCGGTCCCTGCGCTTTGCTGAGTTTGTTCTAAGTAGGTGCTTTAGACCACTGAGCCATCTCTCCAGCCCTCTAGAATATCTTTTAGTAGTCTATATGAGGACAGCTTTATCATCCTGAAATTCTTTTATTGTTCTTTGTCATGGAAGTATTTCAATTCTTCATTGAATTTGAAAGAGTTTTGCAGGGTATATCAGTCTGGGTTTGAAATTGTTTTCTTGCAAAACTTATACTTTGTCCCATGCTCTTCTTGACTTGACGGTTTATAAAGAGAAATCTGCCATTATTTTGATGAGGCTTCCTTTAAATGTGGTCTGTTTCTTTTCTCTGGCGGCTTGTGGTATATTGTTCTTGTGTTTAACTTCTGCGATCTTAATTATTATATGTCTGGGTGTGTTTTTAATTGGGTTGATATTTATTGGAGTTCTATATGCTTCACTTAACTGAACGCCAGATAACCTCCCCATATTTGGGAAGTTTTCTGCTTTTACTTCTGCCCATATTATTTTTATATCATTTGTGTTGAATTCTTTCTCACTGATGCCTGTTAGTCTTTGTTCATCTTTGTATTATCTTTCAGATGTTGAATAATTTTTTTTTTGCACCATAGTTGGTTTTAAGAGATCTTTTCTTACCTTTTCACTATCTGCAATTGTGTGCTGAAGGTCTGAAAGTCTATCTTCACTTTCATTCAGATGGTTTTGCCAGCTTGTGATTGAGGCTTTAAATTATTATATAGCTCTTTGAATCTGCTTGATGCATTCTACTTCTTTCCTGCATTGCTCATTGAAGTTATCCATCATTTTTCTATTCTCTACTTTTTTATCAGTCTCTGCTTTAGAAGTACTTAGTATTTCTTTCATTATATTTACCATTTGTATTTTTACTTCAGAAATTATTTCTGATCTTTTTGCAATTGTTTCTTTACTTCAGATGCTACTATTTCGAGATTTCAGGTGTGTGATTTCCAATTTCCTTTTCTTTTCCTCTTTTCTTTTCCTTTCTTTCTTTCTTTCTTTCTTTCTTTTTCTTTTGAACTGCGGATTTAACTGAGGCCCTTGCAGTTGCCAGGGAAGTGTTTATTACACTGAGACACCTTCCCAGCCCCTCCAATTTCTTCTATGCTAGTGTCTTTTGCATTTGTTCTTGGTGGGCTTTGGACCTGAGAATGCATTTTGCTTCTTCTCTTTGTTATTTTGTATAGCACTCTCCTCTGACCTTTGCTGTAGAGCTTTGTTGCAGTTAGTACCTGAGCACCTACAGACATTCTTAGCCATTAGAGATTATGTTGTTAAAGTAGTTGCAGTGTTGTATTTACAGAACTACAATTAGTAACACTAACTGGGTAGTGATATTCAGCATTTGCCAATCCTTTGTAACTAAAGGTTTGTATTCAATACTATAAGAGCAAACATTATGCCTATATAGCTAAGCAGATATTAAATTGGGATTTGTATTTAAATTAGTTCCTCTAAATCTGTCTTATCATCTACCCTGTATGTGCACGGGGCCTTCCAGGCAGACAAGTTCATCCTGGTTACCCATTGCCTCTTCTTGACCAAGAATGAAAGAAAGAGGATACTCTCATAGATCTGGGTCTATCAAAATGTCTCAGTTTACCTGGTCTGGCTCTACCACATTTGAACTCATCCATGTGGGTGTGGTTTGGGTCTGGCTGCTGTGATCTGCTTCTTTCTGCTGTGCCCCATGGAAATGAACCTGTTGTGCCCTCTGCGGAGATGTTCAGCTCCTGGATTAGCTGGGTGGGTCTGGCACCAAGCCTCTCTTCAGGGAGTTCTGCCGCAGTGTTCCACACCAGTCCTGTATGTTGGAGGAGGTTCCCATGAGTGCAGGGATGGTCCCAAACACATGGTAGGCCCTAGTGATGGTTGGAAGGGGATCTATCATTAAGTTTCTCATGTGAGATAATCATATGATATTTAAGTTTCTGTGTCCTATCTATATAATTTATCATTGTGGTCTCAAGATCCATCCATTTTTCAATAGGTTCATTTGAAAATGAGTAGATTATCTATGATTCTGTCACAATACGCAGCCTCCCAGAATATATGACATACATTTCATTCAGAAAACTCTGGCTCCCTTTCTTTTGAAGATGAATGTGTACAGCTGGTTTGGGAGATATAGATAATAGGCCCATTTTGTAGTCTTGTCTGTTACCTCAGCCAAGAAGGTGAGACAGGAGTTATGCCATTCAAATCTGAATGGCAATAGCAGTTCATGTTGTCATTCATCTGATGAGTGAAACAACAGTAAAGGTATTAGTTCAATTTTGCCTTCCAACTGTCACACAAAATATGGCCAGGAACAAATCCTGATGCTATAGGGTATGACATTCTGGGAATTACACTTTAAACTTGACTCAATTTACATAATACAAATCTATCAAAAATATCATCTATCCTATAACTTAAAAACAAACAAAAAACCTCAAAAAATCTCATTTGCTGTTTTGCATTTTGAGAAGTATTTAGAGTAAAATCAATCTCAATATGTCTGCTTTAGCTTCATCTCTTTTTTTTTACACCCCTAAAAACATGTAGAAAACTAATTAGTACAAATAAAATAAAACTACAGACAAACACTGAGAGTAATGAATAATTGATGTTGAAAATAAACAAGAATAGAAACAATTCTCTTCATTTAATTTTCTTTAAGAAGACAATAGATGCTTAAACAAATCATTGGCTGCTGAATTAGAGACTTGGTCAGACCCCTTTGTCATGTACTAATGATGTGAGCTCGGTTTTGTGGGGGATTTTTGTTTGCATTTTTTATTTTTTGGACTTTGCAAAATTTCCCTGCAAATATTCATGATTAGCATTCAAAATAAATGAGAAGATGCAAGCTTAAGGATGATTATATTGTTCCAAAAACAAAGTGTTAATTATATTCTTTCTATTATTTATCTTATGTCTCCTTGTCTCATTGAACTTTTAAGATGAACATTTACTTAGGTGATATTGATCTTCATGCAGTAGCTTACAGAGTACCATTTGATAGATTGAGATATTATTCTGTTAATCCAAAATTATGGCAAGGATGCAGGCACTATACCACTGAGCCATAGCCCTTGGCCCCAAATCTTCCCTCTTGACTTTATAATTACTTCCACATAGGGCCAGCCAAATAGCTCAGCAGATTAATTCTCCTGTTTAGGCAGACACAGGGGATGGGAGTTCAGACCCTAGGCCTGCCATGCTTCCCCTCCCTGGGGTGCATTGAGACGGCAATTGAGACTGAGCATGGTGGCAAGCACCTGTAATCCCAGCTCTTGGGAGGCAGTAAACAGGCGAATCACTAGGAATCTGATCTAGCAATGAGACCCTGAACACCCTGTAGACACTTCCTTAAAATACAAAAGCAAAAATTACTTCATTTTCCAGCATTAAAACATATAAATATCACACAATGACATGAATAGGCCTATTAAAACTTAAGTATATTACATTTAATGCTTCCTTTTACCTAAAAAAGCTTTCATGAATCTATCATTGAAGAAATTTCTTTAGAAATTTTTCTTCTACAGCTATAATGGTTTTGATTTTGTTGTCAATAACTTCTTAGTATCATATCACAAAATGTATGTCTAGCAACTTTCTATAATATCTAATAAATCAAACAAGGTACTATGTTAGCAGAGGTTTCTGAAAGAAAATCTCAACTTTATAGTATTCCTAATTTTATTCTCATATTATTCTTTTTCCCTTCCAAATGTATATGAGTACCCTCTCATAATATATCCTTTTACTTTATGATATGTATTGCAATCATTTGGAATAGGAGCTGATAAAACTCATTTACTCAACAAAGCTTTTCCCAAATCAGACTGAGAATGTTAACATTTATTTAGAAAGTGAATATTAGGATGACAATGATCTGAATATTGAATGTTGTCTTATGGTTTCTTTTCTTTTCTTTTCTTTTTTTCTTTCTTTCTTTTTTCTTTCTTTCTTTCTTCTTTCTTTCTTTCGTTCTTTCTTTCTTTCTTTCTTTCTTTCTTTCTTTCTTTCTTTCTTTTTTATTTTTTTTTCTGAAACGGGGATTGAACTCAGGCTCTTGCACTTGCCAGGGAAATGCTTATTCCACTGAGCCAACTCTCCAGCCCCTCTTCCTTTTTTTAAATAAATGATTAGCTGTGAAAACTTTTTGTGCAAGTTTAAACAATCTGGAGACCACTGGGGGGGCACAGCTTGATGTATTTGAAGAGCTAAGTGAGCACATTATACAAAATTAGAGTGAAGTAGTAGGAGATCAGCAGTAGAGGATGTGAACTATGGGCAGAAACCAAAAACAAACAAACAAACTATACACGACCTTTTCAGCTTTGTGATAAGCTAGAATGGTAAGGACATTGATTGTTTTAAGGAAAAAGTAACACAATATATTATGTTTCATAAACTCCTCTTCTTTAGCGTGCCTAGAAAGGGACAAACACAAATTATTCAACTGCTGTTGTGGTTTGCAATAATGTAGAGCTATGTGAACTTGTTGACAGGTTGACTTACATGTTAGCTTGGAGTATTTAGTAAAGTCTACTGTCATCGTTTGCTGAGAGGGACAGACAGATAAGTCAGAAAAAATGAAGATATGATATTAACCACATAAGGAAATATTACTGAGGTGTTCTAAATTTCTAGAAGAACAAGTTACATGTAAAGAGCATTTATCTGAGAATATTCAAATAATAGCTATGCTAAAATAGCTGACATAGATTTACATAATATTTAGACATGTGTAAGTTGATGAGGTCTCATAGATGAAGGCTATAGTGAAAATGTAGAGGAAGTCCGGATAAGGTAAGCCTAGAAGAATTCCAAAATAATACGTTTTCATGTACGAGGTAGGACAACCAAATAGGGCAAGAAAATGTAAGTATAGACTATGACAAAAATAAGATCATGATGAAAACAAGACTATGAGAATTAAAAGGAAATATGTAAATATTACGAGAGTGACCTATTAGCTCAAAAAATGGTGGAGAATGGGTGTAGTGATATGAGGACCAAAATAGAAGTCTACTTGATTTGACATTAGAAAAATTCTAATAACATTTGCAAAATCCTGAATGATATCATTTACCTGAATGATATGCAGTGTTTATTGGAGTAGGTTAAATTTACAACATGATATGAATTAGTGAAGCCAAACTAAGTTGACAAATATTTTATGACAGAGTTACCAGTCAGGTGATTGTTTTGTCCATCTCAAGTGGAAGACACGAATCCCACAGCGCAGCTCCCCCAGGCGCTCAGGGTCTGGGTCCCGGTGCTCTCTGTTCCCAGTGTTCCACCTCTGGAGTCTACCTCTCAGGACCTCTGCAGGTAGTGCGCCAGCTCTCACGGGCTCCTGTATCACTATCAGCACCGCATCACTGAGGCGCAAAGCTCCTTGTGGCAGGTCTCTGTGACCCTCCCCAGGCCCTGCCAGTACTTACTCAGTGCCAGTGGTCTCCAGCATGGCCACAGCAGTTATCACCAGTCATTTGCTAGTTGCCACCATTCAACACTGCAGGTCTTTGCCGATTTCTTCTGAGGAGTTGTCACCTATTTCCTCCTTGCTTTTGGTCTGGGAGGAAATCTTCAGGGTTAGCAGGGTTAGCAGAAAGTATTATACTTTCTAAAGTGTGATATACTCTGCCACATTACCTGAAATAAGAATCATAAGTGGATTTATAGGATCAGCTGAGGGGCAGTATGTTGAGTGCTTAACTGTAACGTAGGGGATAGAGCCCCAAAAGGCCTCCTTAACTGCCCTGAGTGGGCAACGGAGCACTGCTCGTACAGAGCAGCAGCAGTGATAGTATTTGTATAGACCGGGAGCAACAGAACATGCAGTTTTGTACATTTAGCAGTGTGTGTGTGTGTGTGTGTGTGTGTGTGTGTGTGTGTGATTATCATCCTCAGTATTGAACCCAGGGCCTTATGCACTGAGCTATATTTCTAACATTTGTATTACTATTTTGAGACAAGGTCTTACTAAGTTGCTAAGCTACACAAACTGGGTTCAAATTTATAATCCTCTTGCCTCAGCCTCCCAGAGTTCTGGAATTACAGGTATGAAACAACACACTAGGCTTCTGGTAAACATTTCTGAGGAATTTTCACAATAAGGACAGAGGGTGAAGGGCAGGACAGAGAAGAGTTACCATGCATAGCCATGGTGTGGAGTGGCATAGGCTACATCTGAGTTTCACACCTACTGTGGCCAAGAAATATATCTCTTGGACCCACTGTAGGTAGCTAGGAGAGCCCCAGGGGTCAAGCTGATGATAGTTGAGGAGAAGCAGCTGCTTGAGTGACAGACATTATTCTCCCTGAAATATCAGAACTGAAACCATGACTGCCATTGCTTCTGAGAAGTGTGTATGTCGGCTGTTCATGTGATTATGAGCTCTGGGGGTTTAAGAATTGAGGTTCTATCCATAGTGAGCCTCATACAGTCCTGTGCTTTGGCCTTTCAAATGCAATAATCCTGGGATACTTGTACAAGAGCCCTTAACAGATGGACTGGAGGAGAAAAGAGAAAAATTTGGTGTTCTTGTGGTGGTGGTGGTTCTTGACAAGGCTCATGCAGCAATTTATTTACTAAACTCTTTTTTAAAGATTGTGACAAAATAATACATTCACTAATATTTGATAATTAACTTTTTATTTCTGTTGGTAATATACACCCGGAAGGGTCAAATCTACAATGTTAAATGATTTACTATTCTGTCACAGAAGCATGGAGGTAAGACATATAATGATAGACTTCAGTATATGTTGTAAATGATAATATCTACCAGAAAAACTCTGATTTACATGTTAAAATCATTAGTTAACTATCTAAAGTCATAACTATGACTAAAGTCATAGCATAAGTGTGTTTTACAAAATACAGTTTAATTTTTGATTGGCCCTATTTTTAATACATAAATAGTTGGTTTGATTAAATGAAATGTAAGCCAAATTCTACTTCTAGATATTATATATTATCAGAAAATGAAGGATCAAGGGCAAGCAAGACAGCTCAGTGGACTAAGTGCCTGCTTAGGCAATCAGAGGGACCGGGGTTTGATCCCGGGTACTGCATGGCAACAGCCCCATCCCCAGGAGCTCTGAGACAACACAGAGTCTGGACTTGGTGGCACACACTTGTAATCCCAGCACTTGTGAGGCTGAAAACATGAGGATCGCTATGAATATAAGCTGTGTAGTGAGACTCTGTATAAAATACTAAAAAAAAGAAGAAGGATCAGACATTTATTCAAATAGAGAAGTCTGTTTAAAATTGTAAATTATACACTTTACAAATTATTTTATTGGTTCCAACTGTTGAAGAAATATTTAATAAGTATTAAACAACTTAATTTCTAGAACAAAAATCTGATTTTCTGATATTTAATAAAGTCATATAATTTGTATAAAAGATTGACTTTGAGCTGGCATTTTACTTGACTATGTTCTACTTGTGTGTGTTTTACAAAATAAAGTTTAGTTTTTGATTGAAAATGCAATATTCTTATAAACAGAACAGTACCCAATAAGTAGTGGGCAATAATTGTTTATTGAGAGCATAATAACAGATTTAATACATTAAATAATTCAAGGAAAACTTTACTGCAATGAGATAATGTTCAAATTATCTATTATATATAGACAAATATCATTAACTTAGAAACTTAAAACATTGAACATTTATCTTACCATTTTTGTTGCCTTTGCTCTGGGCCTGTATTAGCTGGGTCTTTTCAAATTGTAAGTAAGACTGACCCATCTAAGATTAATTAGAGTGAATGAAAAGAAATACTATTTATTATGATCATTTTGTATAACACCCAAACAGTGGAGATTCTTTGAAACAGAAACTTAACCAGTTGCTCAGCTCTTAGACTGGAACAATTGCTATAAGTAGAATAGCTGCTAGGTCAATATTGTTGAATAACTGGATATTAGATGACATTTTCTCAAAAGAATATTGTGTTTCTAAACATTTTAATAAGTGTTTTAATAAGACTGAATGAATATCATGTATAATTATTTTTTTAAAAAATCTGGGATAAAAATCCATTAAGTAGTTCTCTCTTTCACAGCTAGTAATTGTGTCTCTTCAGAGTTAATAATTCAATATTAAGGGAGGAAAGGAAATGTGGATTAAAAGAAATTGAAGTGTATTATATACATATACAATCCCCACAAAGCATACACACATGAACAATAATGCCTGCAAAATCATAATTCCAAGGGTAAAAACAACTAAGATATATACATTTTTCAGAATTAACTCAGAAACAGACTGCACATTGAGTCTTTAAACAATTCTGAAGTACAGCAATCAAACACTCAGTGTTAGACATTGTCACCTTTATATTTTTAGGTGCATTAGAACAATAATTTGATCCCCAATTTTTATCTGTTAATGTTTTTACTCACCACTTGGGGATGGCACGAGAAGACACATTTTGATTCTGTTTGTTTGAAGATGCGGCCAAAAGTCCTGAACGTCTAACAAGCTCCTAGGTATTTTTCAAATGTGGATCCAGATATTCCAATTTGAGGAGCAGGTAGTTAGGTCTCTCCAGTAAGGCATTTTAATCTATGCAGCTTTTAATATCATCAAATGATTTTTGGCAATAAAGTCATCTAGCTTTGTTTGTTAATTAGAATTTGAATACCAGTAATGAATCACTTGAAAAACAAGGTTTTTATTGCCATACTTTCTTTCTTTTTTTATGCATTTAGTTAGGGCTTACAGGGTCTTACTGCACAGATCAGGCTTGTGATGATCCTCTTGTTTTTAGCCTCCCAAATTCTGGGATTACAAGTGCACCCCCACCCCGCCCAATCTCTATCGTCCTCTCAGGGTTGGGGCTGGCATGGCATGCAGGGGATCAAACCACAGTCCCTGAGTCTGCCTTAGCAGGTACTTTAGTCTGCAGAGCTCTCTGGCTGGCCCTTTATATCATCATACTTTAAAACCTAGAGCAAGGATTCTTTTCTGATATGTTTTAATTACTATTAGAATTATTTTTCCTATAAAAATGAGGATATTACTAAAACAATTTATGATGTTTATACTATGCACTAAACAATATATAAATTTCATATAAAAAGATTATATCAGTAAAGGATTATTTCTTCTAGTAAGAAAGATTGTAAATTTAATTACCGAACTAAACAATACCTAAAAACTTATATTCTTTAAACAAATATGAAAACCTATCTGTAAAGTGTGAAGAAATCAGTACCTGGAAAATTCATTCTACATATTTCTCACTTCTAGTTTACAGGAGAAAAAAAAATACCCTATTAACCTAAGAGCTAGTGAAGTATCCTCAACTTCTGTAACCTATGTTCAACAAATGTTTATTCTGTTGGCAAAATAAATTTTTTTATGTTGTGGTACAGGGTCTCACTACACAGCTTAGATTCATAGTGATCCTCCTGTCTCAGACTCCCCATTGCTTGGATTGTAGGCATCTGGCGCCACACCTGGTTTCAGTAAGCTGGCACAGCATAGAGTTGTCACAGCATGGGGTACCAAGGATTGAACTCGGGTGCTTGCACTTGCCAGGCAGGTGCTCACACCACTGAAGTATCTCCCCAATCAGCAAAGTAAATTCTTACCTGAAACCATGATCCCCTTCAGTAAAGGAAAACTTGTTTGTCCCACAGAGAAAATGACTTTGGGAATGCATTAGATACTGTTCTAGTCAGTTTATCTTTGTCTATATAAATGAGGGACAGCTTACCTGCTAGAGTGCTGCAGGTCTGTCATCTACAGCATAAACAAAGCCTCCAAACTTTCAGAATAGAGACAATTATTCTTATTGATTTGGACAGTGTCATTTCCTGTTGTGATACAATTGGGTGATCCTCACAAGCCCTCCTACTTGGAAGTTCCCTACCCCCAAAGAAAACTTAACATTATCATATTTTCAATAACAAGTTACCTATTGGGAAGATCTGGACAAATCAGAGTCAAAACAAAAGGTATTATTGAGGAAATCATTCTAGAAATGAGAGCTGACATTGACTTAGGATTCCCCTGAAACAAGTCACAAAAGACTTGGACTATTTTTTTTTCAGAATATAAAGGAAAACAAAGCAGTATGTACCTTATACTTCCCTTGGAAAGAAGTACTAAAGAAGGATTGAAACCGTCTTTCCACATAGCAAGTTTCTTCCTTAGGACACACTAATGTCTTTAGCAACGTTTAAAACATATTTTCCAATTATATGACGAATTGAACATAAACTAGTATTTTCATCAAGAGTTAAAAGTAATGTCTAATGAAGATGATTTGTCTCTCCCATTCTTTGTACTGTTTCTAATAATCCAGCTCTAAGTGTAGTACAATCTTATGACACTCTGACATTGGTGTCACCTGACACACAGCCATTCTTGGGGCATTTGGTATTTCCAGGTTTCTCTTAAGAGGATATGGTTGTCAGCAAGAATGAAGAGCTCAGCAGTAGCACAAACACAATATTTGAAATTGCTTTGATGAAAAAGTAATGTCTAGACATAAGGCAGGGTGCGTAGGGAAAGAATTTTTTGGCAAATTAGAGTAAGTGGGTATGTTCAGATTCAACTCCTACTGTGAGGAGTTTTTCAGTCAACTGTGACTTCTAAAGTAAACATTATTATTTTTTTTTTCTACCAGAAAATGAACTCATGAGCTCATGCTTACGAAGCAGGTGCTGTGCCACAGAGCAGTATCCCCAGCCCTGAAGTAAACTTTTGAAGTAAGAAGAGTTTATTCTGCTAGACTGAGTTAATATCATTTTCATTTTGGCTATTTATATTGTAAATAGGGGAGGAAAAAATTGTAATAATTCTGAAATGGTGAACAAATGTGGCTTTTGTGTGTATTTGCATCCCAAATTTCTATTCTGCTTTAAATTGTAAATCTTTAGCATG
>NW_004524751.1:4568182-4572722 GCF_000260255.1 Octodon degus
AAAAGAGCACATAGCTAGGAAGAGCAAGTTGTGTCAAGGATCTTAAAACTTTAGTACTATAAGCATAGGAAGCTGAATTCTGAAAATCATGATTGAAAGCCTCATAGAAGATTGCAACCTCAGTTGACATCTTGATTTTATCTGATGAGACCCCCAGTAATTATTTCACTAACCTGTGGCCATACATATAAAACACATTTATTATAAATGATTGATAATGATTATTTAAAGATGCTCAAGTGTTGATAGTTTGTTATCCAGAAATGCAAAACTAATACATTTACCTATTAGATTTTATATTTTGACCAAGCCATGGTTTAAAAGAGAAAACAGATCTCTTTCTGAAGTACCTAGAACCCAGTGACCTCTGTCACGCTTTGCTTCTAAATTTATGTCTTACTGGACATGGTGGCATGTGCCTATAATCCCAGATGTTGGGAAGCTGTAAACAGGTGGATCACTCCAAGTCGGATTTAGTAGTGAGACCCTGAACACCCTATAGACCCTTCCCTAAAATACAAACATAAATAAATAAATAAGTAAAACAAATTTACATCATAAATTATAATTTTCTTTCTTTAGATGTCAAAAGTGAAACAGGTATGCTTATGGCACTATAGGATCATAGAGAGATATAATTTTTATTGAATGAGAACATTGCTGTAGTAAGATTGAACCTGATGAGTACTTGAATAAATATCCACAGAGCAGCATTTCTTAGAGAATTTAACACACACACACACACACACACACACACACACACACACACGAAAGTCACAATTAGGGACCCTTTAGGTGGCAGTGAGTTCACAATTGGCTGGCTGTTATCATGTAATATGTTTATGTTGGGTTGAGAAGCCAAGATCACATTTAAATCTATTTTGTTACAGACTAAAATCATTAAATCACATTTTTTGGATCTAAAATGTCTTCAAATGTTCCATGCATTCATAGACGTGACTTTGGGAAGAAAACTGGCTCATGGGGTGCTATAATGACCAATGTATTCATCCAATGATGATTTCACAGGCTGTGAGGATGGGGCCTAGTTCCAGGGCTGGCTTGCCCAGCTCAGGAGTGGGGTACATGTGTTGCTGTTCCCAGCACCATTTCTCTTCCTCCCTCTTTCTAGCTCCTGACTCCTCACAATGTGAGCTGACTCTTACCATCCTTTCCTTCTCCCTCATGATTTGTGCTGTTGATCTGCCAGTCAACTATAGTCTAAACCCTCTAATATTATGAGCCCACACAAACATGTTTATTAAGTTGTAAACTTTGAATACTTCAGTCTGTATTATTTCTATATCTTTGTATATTGTAATTAAAAATCCAAATATCAATATATGATCAGACCTATTATATTGGGTGTTCTAACTTTTAACATTTGACATTCTGTTTTTTTTTTTTTTTCTTTCATTTTTTAATGTATATGGTACAGGATCTCACTATGTAGCTTGGACTCATACTGATCCTCTTGTTTTTAGCCTCCCCTGTGCTCACATTACAAGTGTGTACCACCAGGCCTGGACTCAGTTGCCCGCTCAGCATCTCCTGGAGGCAGGGCCGGGGCTGCATGCAGAACCCTAGATGGAACCCCGGTCCCTGCGCTTGCCAAGGCAGGTGCTTAGTCCTCTAAACTATATCGCTGGCTATCATTCTAAATTAATTAATTTATTTATTTATTTAGGCCAAACTGGGGATTGAACTCAGGCCCTTGCGCTTGCCAGGCAAGCACTTATTCTACTGAGCTATCTCCCCGACTCCTAATTCTAACTTTAAATAACTAACCCAACAATAAAATATTGCTAAAGAATAGAATATATTGTTTTAGTCATATTGGGACTTCATACTACACTGTATGTCCAGCTTATTATTATGATCATCATTATTTTTGAGAAAACATTCATGAAGACACCAAGTTCCCCAGGTGGGGATCAAATATATGATTCACCTCCTTCCATGTCCCAAATTGCTGAGATTACAAGTTTATACCTGTTCATTTGTCCTCCAAATATTTTTCTTTTTTCCTTTTCATTTTATTTTATTGAAAAAATATTATTAAACAAAATTTCATAACAAAATGATAGATTAATAATATTTAATGCATTGCAAATTGCAATCTTTAAAGTAGTTATTCAGAGTATAACAGATGGACAATAAAATTTCTCTAATCAATGTCCACACAAACCTTTCTTTTTAATGATCTCAGAAACATAATATAACTAACTTGCATTTTTCTCTCTTTTTCTTTTTGTCCTTTACCCTTCCTCCATTCCAGATTCTCTTTTCTTTTGAACAATCTCTTCCTTTTTAAAATATCTATTGTACCTTATTTACTCTATTAGTTTCTCTCATCAGGAGACCATATGATGTTTACACATGTGAGTTTGATTTATTTCCCTTAAGAGTATGGTCTCAGGTTGCATCCATTTTTCTATAAAGTTTCAAGTTCTTTATAGCTAAGTAGTGCTCCATTGTATAAAAAAAATGTTTTATTCATTCTTCATTTGAAGGGCATTTGGGTTGTTTCCAAGATCTAGCTAGTATAAATTGTGCTGCTTTAAGCATAGGTGTACATGCATTGCTATAGTTTGATGTTTTTAATTATTCTGGAAAGATACTTAGAAGGAGAGTATCTGGCTCCAAGGAGAGCTGTTCTAGCTTTCTGAGTAAAAACCATACTGATTTCCATAGTGGTTGCACAAGTCTGCACTCCCACCAACATTGGAGAAGGGCTCATTTTTCCCACAATGCTTCCATTTCTTATTGGTTGATTTACTGACGTTAGCCATTCTTTTTTGGCTGAGACAGAATCTCATTGATGTTTCCCTTTGCATCTCATAAATGACCAGTGATGTTGATCATCATTACTTAAATTTTGAAATGTATGATGTATATTATATGACACATATATTCTTGTTTTAAACAGTTAAGATGGTGTTGAATACATTTGAGGAGAATGGACTCCCGGGTTCATGTAACTATTTTTTTTTTTCAGAACTGGGGATTGAACTCAGACCCTTGCACTTCCGAGGGAAGCGCTTATTCCACTGAGCCATCTCCCGGCCCCTCATGTAGCTATTATTGTAGCCCAAATCTACCTGCACCTATTTAATTCTGTGGTTTATGTGACATAGCATTCATATCAGAAGATCATCATATCATAGCCCTAAATAAAGGAGTGAAGTTGGAAAGGACCTTTGTTCACCTAAATCAGAAATATTAAAGCTACCAGTCGAAATACACTAAGTTTTTCTTTCTCTTACTTCATCTTAGATGTTTCCTACTTAAGTTTTGGGGCCTGGATCTGAATAGAATACTACACCTAAAAAAAGAATAACAATAAAAGAATTGCTACTCAGAGTGACATGATTGGTTGTGATTTATTTCTTTGAATTGAGCTTAACGTCACTGTGGACACTGTGGAACTTTATTTATCAAAAATTAAGAAATATTGGGTGGACAATTAACAATTGAGATGTATCCCTTTGCCAAAGAGGCATATACATATTACAATTCAGGCACACCATTTAGTTTTTGAAAAAAGAATTGGCCTCCAGTCACCTTTACTGTACAGATTTTTTGAAAAGTGGTGTTTTCAGAAATAGTTGCTTCTATTGGGGCAGATACCTCTCTGTGTAAAATACAGTGGGGAAAAAGCCAACTCTCTTCACAACACACACACACACACACACACACACACACACACACACACACTACCAGTATGTAATGATGGAGATGATAATTACCTAAACTTGTTCAAAATGGATCATTTGAGAAACATCTGGATTACATTTTAAATCCTGTTTTACAAAAATGTCAAAAATTAGTTGTTGAGGTAGAGGAGTTGCTTTCTTCATTTTGTCCTCTGAGAGGATCTTTCTTGTTTATTATCTCCTATGATTCCAGATGGGCTTGACCTGTTTTAGCGATGATTCATATTGTCCAGAATCCATTTTCTACTCCTGAAAATGTATGAGTTCAGAAGATCTTTTACAGTTAGTAGAGTCACAGAAAAATATCAACCTGTTCTCAAACTTTTTCTGTTTTTGCTTACCATTTATTTAGTCATAGAAATTCCTTGCAATATTTCGTTATCATTGTCTATAAGATTTCAGATATAACTTGACAACTTAGGGAAGTTAGTTTTGTTTTGTTCCTGGTTTTATTTTGTTATTATAATTACATTTGTATGCACTCTGCTGTTTTATTAGCTTTAGTTTAACTCGGTATTTACTGCCTTGAAGTTTGTCAAAACAGTCTACTGACTGAAGGTAAGGCTCTTAACCCAACATTCGATTTGGAAAAAAATCTTTTAATGTCATGTACTAACACAGTCTGAGAGCCAAAAGGTTATTTACTGCTGAGGATTTTACTAAATTCAGTTTGCTTTATGAATGTTGGATGCTTTAAATCCCCAAATTTTGGAGCTCTAAATTTAGATGTCAGCTTACATGTAGAAATTGACCAATTCAGGAAACTCTACTACTTTTAATTCCTGATTAAAAATTAATCACTTGTGATTACATGTTTCCATAAG
>NW_004524751.1:4576857-4585998 GCF_000260255.1 Octodon degus
TTAGTTCTATCGTTTTGCTTATTTATTTCTACTGCTCTGTTTTCCCTTTCTTCATCGTGTGCACTGATGTCTGTTCAGTGCGATAATGACCAACCTAGTAAGCCAGTTTGAGTTAGGAAGTTATTATGAATGAATTTAGCTAGAGAGGTCTCTCAAGTATTAAGAACAATAAGTTGAACAGTTTTATTGCACTCTATTGGTTTTATACTCTTCATATTTCCCCATACTAACATTCTTTTTCAAGTGGCACTTTATAGGACTGCATTTTTTATATCAATTGACATTTGACCGAAGCGTTCCAGAAAAGCATGTACTGATTATGACTTATTTTGACTTCAATAGATCTAAAATGCTGCTTTTTGTGAAAACTGAATTGTCTCTCAAATTCATTATTTAAGATATTGAGCTTCAGAAAAATTGCGGAGAACTTTTTTAACATTAGGAAGCAAGCAATAATATTTCCTTTTGGAAATTATCACCATTCAGTTCTGCTACCATTTCTCTCATACTTTTATATTTCAAACCCTTCAGTGAATATATGAACAAACACTAAGACAGAAATAAATTATTGAGGTTGTGTTTCCAAAGAAAATAATAGAGTAGCTAAATTGGAGCACTGGTTAAAGAGAAGCCAAATGAGAACACAGATTCAGTCAGAAGGCCTTCATCTCGCAAGCAGTTCTAGAGCTTGAAGGCTGTCCCATCCATCCTGCCCAAAGGCGAGGGTGTTGATCTTGTGAGATATGTACCTAAAATCAGTGTGAACGAAACAGGATCAGATCGTCAAATCTGATACACACTGACGGGAAGTAGTAACAGCCTGCAAGCTTTTCTAAAAGTCTCAAAGCTAGAGAACATTAAGAGCCTCCAGTGAAACATAGGCAAGTATGCGTATCATTAACATCACCTCATACAAGCAGAATACTCTTACTCAGAATCATGAATGAGTTCTCTAAGTGAAGTGAGATAAAAATTTAAATTACTAAGCACTTAATGCTATAGCTGGAAAAAATAGTAGCGTATTTGACATTTGTTTGAAAATTACTCCTGATAGCTTGAAGATTTGGTTAAGTGTATTCTACAGATTAGATTCTTCCCTCCTAGCAGATAATATTATTCTATTACATGTGATCAAATACGTAATGAATGTTTAACGGTTGAAAACAATTACAATGCAATGTATTTTACAATTAATCTTACTCAAAAATACTCTCCTTTGTGCCCACTTGCTCCATCCTTCGTTTTTTATTCTGAAGTGGTCTAGAAGCCCCCTTTTGTGAATCCTTTCCAAGTTGTGACCAAATATTCAGTGAATGCTGCTGCTGAGTGCTGTCCAACGGAAAGACAGCCTCTTAAAAACATGAAATGTGTCCTCGTTCACCTTATATAGAGAACTGGCACTGTGTTATTTTGGCTCTTTGCCAAGCTCAAAATAGCAGCGAAGGGTAAATGTTTTGAGCAGATGTAAATCATCGCAATGCCCTGACAGCTCAGCTGACAATGCTCAATAAAGACGAGCTCCAGAGCTGCTTCAGAAAGTGGCATGAACGATGTGTTGAGTATTTTCAAGCCCTGTATGATCATTTTAAGAAAGATAAATGACAGTTTATTTTTGTTATAATACTTTGGAAATTAAACATTAGCCCCATTTTTTTTTGAGGAACCAGGGAATTGATCCATTTTTTAAACCATACAAATATTTATTCGGAAGGCTCTTTGAAATAGATTAGATCGTGTACTTTTCTTTATTTATCCCAAGATGTTCTCCAAGGATGAAAACTCAATTGCTTTATTGGACCAAATTAAATTCTTTCTTAGATAGAAAATAAAAAACTTTTTTCTAGCTAAAACTTTTCCTCAGATAAAATTATTTCTTATACGAATATAAGTCTATATCCATCTACTTAAAGTGTCAATAAATTGTATACAGCATTTACCAACTAGACCTGATCCCCATTCTAGACTCATCTTGTGCATTGTACTGCAAACTTGAAAAACAATTGAATTTCTCCAGGGGAAACATTTTTGTACATTTTAATTTTACCATAAGTATTTTCCCTAAATGGCATTTTGTGAAACAACTTGAAATCCTACTGTGATATCTTTGGAAACTCCTTAAGATTCATACCTCCCTCAGCATCGTTGTGCTATATGAGTGTGGTAAATGGACGACATGCACATGACAGCCTACACAGGACCCTCTCTGGAACCATGGGACTCCAGTCAATACAAAATAGCCTCAACAGCTGAGCATCAGATTACAGGGCATACTAGGCCAAGCACATACTCAGAAAAAAGTAGTGGTGCCAAGTGATGATGTCATAATCCATAATTCATTAGCCACAAATTGCCTAAGCCTCTGAGAGGGCAGTGGGCGGCCAAAGATACATTTCATTGGGTTGACTGTGAATTTCAATACATTTATTTTTATTTGGATTGGATTTTAGCTTTGATGGTTTCTTATGAAAATAAGATAAAAGTAAGGGACAGAGTTTCTTTTAATGTTGTGCTATTGTCCTGATATATGTATATCTGAAGCATCACTTTGCTTGGGATGGCAGTGATTTTAGCAGAAGTCTCCAAGGTAAAAATTGCACCCAGATGCCTTTTCGTCAGTGGAACTATGCAGCATAACACTGGTAGTTAGAAAGCTTAAGAAGAAACCCGGCTTAGACTCACTGGTGTAGATTGTTGATTGAAGGAATATTTAATTCTCTAATGCTAACTTATACTGTTAACTGTTTTTAGTATAAGGATATATGTATATTGGGTCTCCTTTTTAAAACTTTTGTGTTTTTGTAGACTAAATTCTTGAGCACTAAAAAATCACTACAGAAAAAAACAAACTGAAAACAGATAGTAGAAGATCTTGAAATTGTCCCAGACAGAGTCAATTGCAGTGATTGAATGAAATGGAAAAGTGTTATGTATTCTGCACAGTGAAAGTGTTGTGTGTCACACATCAAGTGTCAGAACTTTGACACCAACCACACAAGGGTTTCTGGAGCTGGTAAAACTGAAAGGAAAGAGTTTCTTCAAAGGGAACTGAGCGAATGTCATTCCTAGCATCATAGTTTTTGCAACTATCATCTAAATTCTAAAAATATTCATCCACCAGATGCCAGTTTTCAAATTTTATGTGGTAAATGCCTCTCTAATAGGGAATTTTATGAAAATGCTTATTTCATTTGGAGTAATTTCACTTACGATATCCCAAGCAAGACAAAAATTGCACAACACACCTCAGAGGTGTCACTTAGCAGAAATACTGTTAAAGATCAGACCCTGTGCCAAGCAAATGATGTTAGCATCTCACCACTGATGTTCATAAAGCAGGCTGTGGCTCCATGTGCTCAGATGAAATCACAGCTATCAATAATCATGCAAGACTAGCAGTAATTCTTCACTATGCTGTTGATGGCATCATGAGAGAAGAGCTGTTGAAACCGGTGTCCTTAACCTGGAAGAACATAGGCGGCAGATATCTACAATGCTGAGATAGAAATCCTAGTGTCACAAGATATAGGACCAAAAAAAAAAGTGTTTTCCATTTAGTGATCAGGCACCTTGGATTGTTGGTGCAACACCTGGATTCATACAGTTTCTTACTAAGAAAAAAATAACTAGTTATTCAGTTTCATTGTATTAGATGACATCTTCAAAAATCTCAAAAATGGTGAATGATCTCATGCTTGTGCTCTTAACATTCCACACTTTCAAACACTTTTGAGAAGTTGCAGGCTCAGTATAATACTTTACGTACGTATGGTGATGATGTCATATCATTTCAGCATTTCTGTTTAATTACTTCCAATATACATTTCAAAACAGGTTTCAAATAGAATTTTACCTCTTCTAATTAAATGTATTTCAAATGAGTATGTTTAAAGTTAACATATTCTCTCCTATTTCTATTTTGTGTTGCTAATTTTGGTGAGTTGACACAGTGTATCATGTTCCAAATTCCAACCACAATCTTTCTCAGCTCACCTCTATCCACACTCTATTCAGTTGATATCAGAGACTTAAACATTTACCGCCTTTACAATCCTCAGATCTGCTCAAGTCTTTTAACACAATGTTTCTTTTTCTGTTCACACTCTCAAAGCTTTGCTTTGAGATGTACCACTCCTAGCAATGATTATTTAAAATCCAAGACATTTATGAGTATTAGGTAGATTTTTTGAAATGCAAATTAGTTAAGTTTATACATCACTAAAATCTAAATATTTTTCTCTAAGTGATATATAATGAGAACATGGCAGCAACAATGTCATGATTTTATATCCCCAAATCTTAAAGTATGTGCCAGAATATTCCTTCATGGGTTACATTAGTGACTATCACTGTGCAAACAAAGTAGAAGAGGTTTCCTTACTGGAAGACTGCCCAAAGCCTAAGGCCAAAATGCACTGAAAATATCTACGTAGAAATTCAGGCTTCATATTTTCCTTTCATGTTTAGTATTTCTATTTTTCACAGGAATATATTGGCATCTGTTATAGATATTATTGCAAGAAATATTTGCCTCAGTTCATAGGTTTTTTTAAGCCAAAGGACTGAAAAACATATTGTACTTAAAAGTTTTACACAATGAAAAGTTTTCATGATGAAATTTTTACACAATGTATTTTTAAGAGGATCTATGTGCGTCTGTTATACTTATTATTGCAAGACATATTTGCTTTATTTTATACTCTTCTTTAAGCCAAAAGGGTGAAAACTGGATAATATTTGAAATTTTTCTGCATTGCCACATTATTTCAAACTTCCATGCTTTTGCTTCTTTTCTTTTTCCTCTTCTTTTCGTCTTCCTCTTCTTTATCCTCCTCTTCCTCCTTTTCCTCCTTCTCTTCTTCCTCCTCCTCCTCCTTCTCCATGTGTCTGGTTGCTGTAGGGTCTCATTACACAGCTTGGACTGATGGTGACCTTCCTGCTTTCAGTCTCTCTAGCACTGGGATTACAGGCATGTGCCACAGTGCTCAGTGGCAATCCAATTAGCATGCCCCAGGTTTGGGGCCAGCATGGCAGGCCCTAGGGATCAAGCCCTGGACCCTGCATCTGCCTAAGCAGACACTTTAATCCACTGAGCTATCTTGCTGGCCAAAGATCTAAATATTAAAAAAGAAGTAGCACTTCTGAAGGCTGAAGTAGGTGTATTGTTGCAAGTTCCACACCAACCTTGAGCTAAAATGTAAGCTGAAGGCCAGCCTGAATTGTATAGAAAGAGTCTGTCACAAACACAAAACCAAACAAAACAATTATAAAAGACATGGTAAATCTATTGGAAATTAAATAGGTAGAAATCTTAATTATCTAGTTGTAAACAGAGAGTTCATGAAAAAAATCACGAGGGCAATACCTCAAAGAATCAACAATTTAGATCTCATCTAATTAAAGATTTCTATATGTAGAGAAAACAATAGTGGAATGAAAATAAAGTCCACAAATTGGGGGAAAAATAGCCGATTGTTCCTCAGAGAAAGGAGTTCCAGCTAGAACATATGAAGTGTTTAAAAAAATCAACACCAGGGGGCTGGGGAGATGGCTCAGTGGAATAAGTGCTTCCCTGGCAAGCACAAGGGCCTGAATTCAATCCCTGGTTCCGAAAAAAAAAAAAAAATCAACATCCACAATTCAAAAACCTAGTTAAAAAAATGGCTTCTGAAATAAACATACACTTCTCAGCTCAAGAAATACAAATGGCAAATAAATGTCTGGAAAAAAAAATAAAACATTTAACATCATTGGTCATCGAAGAAATGCAGGTTAAAACAACTTTGAGATTGCAACTTGTTCCAGAAAGAATGACTATCATCAAAAAAATCAACAAATAACAAATGCTGGTAGACCTGTGGGGAAAATTGGTATGGGGATTCCTCAAAAAACTAGCATTTAGAGGTGTCTTTCCTCTCAGCTTTCCCCCTTCCAGTGGAAGATTTTAGCCATGTGTGCTACCAGCATATACCTCAGCAATATATGTGCACCAATGTTAATAGCAGCACAATTTGGTGACAACACACATGTCCATCAACAGAGGAATGGATAAAAAAGATGTGATGTTATGCAATGAAGAATTTTTCAGCAAGAAAGAAAGATAACAGTGAGGGTTTAATATGTAAATGATGCAACTAGAGGCCATTCTCATAAGTGAACAAAAGTCACATGTGTAAATATAGCATTGTCTCCCCTAATATAAGCAACTGAAAGAATAAATAATATCCAAATGGTAAAACAGATATTGTGAAAGGTAGAGTAACTGCTCAAAAAGAAAAGAATAACTGAGATAGGGGAAAAAAGAAGGAAGGAATACAAATATACAAAATAGCTAAGATAATTGTGCTATTAGTTTGTATTAGTTCATTAAATGTAACAGTGTGTACACTGTTTTACCAATTTTGAATCCCTGTATCTGGTAATGTGAGCAACTACTTCAAAGAAAAATACTCAACATAATAACCATTGTTAGATTTCTACCCTCTTGTTTTAAAATTGTGCATTATTTTTATTTTTGTATTCTCTTTAAAATTAAAATGATCTACTTTTCTATGTATGATCACTGAAACAAAATAGTATACTATAATCTTTGCCTTCAAGAGATTGAAGAATCTACAAAGAGATACTTAAGTATAGAGAAAAATATGGAAAAATATATATTGACTTCCTATAGCAGTCAATGAATCACTAATTGTTCAAAAATACCTGTGATCCCAAGCACAGTGCAAATATTCAAAGTTTAAAGATTGTTCTCAAGAATAAATAAAGAGCACTTATTTTGTATTTGATACCAAAGCCCTTTAGGTGTTTTTCTAAGGAGCCAGCTCCCACTAATACTGGGAACATTTTGCTCCTCTGGGAAACTGGATTTTCTTTACTTAAGCCAGACAAATGATGTTCTTCTAATGCTTTTGCGTACCTGGTATTCTGCTATCTGCACAAAATCTTCTTTTAATTGCATTCTTGAGTGTAAAATGAAAATAATGTTAATTCATCTCTCTTTGCTGCTGCGAAGCTTGATTTAAAATAGCAAAGCACTTTAAAAATGAAAAGTCCTTGTATTTTACCCTCCCAAAAAAATCCCCCCAAAAATCATTTGTGTAAAGGGGATATTTACTGGAGCAGTGTGGTACAATGAGCAACGATAGTAATGAGAACTAAAGCATTATGGAAACAAGAGTAAGAAAGAAGGTTTCTCAAATATTTTCTGTGATCTCAATTTAAAATCCTTTGAAATTGTTCTATTTTTGTAGTGCTTATAATAAGGGTGCTACAGGTACATACATAAGGGGGAAGTTATATTTATTATTATTAATAAATTAATTTATTTATTTGATACAAGATCTCACTGTGCAGGGATTATAGGCAGGTGCTAGCACATTCAATTTCTGTGGCCTGCACGGTGCTCCTAAGGATCCTGGGACAGCATGAAATGCAGAATCTTCAATCAAACCCTGGACCTTGCACTTGCCAAGCTATCTCCCCATCCCTGGAAATTTATAGTTGATAGATAGGACATGGTCTTCAACAACAATGAGCTGAGTTTTTTTCCTATTTCAGTAGCAAGTAGGGTTAAGACTGTAAGGAAATATTTAATCTTTTCTAATATGAGACCTTAAATGCTTCTTTTGATTTAATTGTCATATAAATTATTTTTTATTAGTTTAAATTATTTAGGTACTTAATTACTATAAATTTACTATAAATCTATCAATTTCTTATTCACACTAACTAGGAAATGGAATAGAATCAGTCACATGGGATGCAAAGTGACTACACTTTCTAAAAACACTTTTATGAATCTGATTAAGACAATATCACAATGTCAAAGTTTAGTGTCTGTCAAGTTTGTGTTCTGTATAATCTGCTCTGTAAGTAAGTAATACTGCAAAATAGTCACTGTAGCTTTATGAATGTGACTTCTGATTATTCTCTTGATTTGGTTGTACTGATTTTCTTTACTTTTTATTTGTAAGCAGGATGTTAATTTTTAATTTTTAAAAAATATATTTAGACAGGGTCTACAGGGTCTCACTACACAACTTGGACTCATAGTGATCCTTCTGTCTTCAGCCTCCCAAGTGCTTGGATTACAGGAGCATGCCACCATACCCAGTCTGAATCGCAGGCTCAACTCACCCTGCGGGCGAGGCCTGGCACCAGGGATCAAACTCGGCCTCTGCCCTGTGCCTTAAGCAGGGGCTTTAGTCCGCTGGGCTATCTGGCCAGCACTGCAAGAAGGTTTATTTCAGTTTAATCAATAAAACGTACTCTGGCAAAAAACAGTAGAGTAGGATTCTCTTCTGGACTGAGATGTACATAATATAAAGTACAAATAGGAACTTCTGATAAAATTTAAGGATTAAACAGCAAAGAGAGGGCAAGGAGAAAAGCTAGGAAACATGACGGGGCTAAACTATACATTTATAAGCAAAGATGGTTAAGGCAATGATCCTGAGAGTGTTCAGCAGGGTTTTGAAACTAGTAGTTAATTGTTAGGATTCTCACCCTGAATTACTATATATGCTGATACTTGTGAACTAAGGTCATGCTTGGAATGCCTGTCGTTCTGCTCTTCTAAATAGGTACTGCTTGTCATGTCATATCAATTACTGCTATACTGTCTCTCAAGTAAATGCTTGTTTAAAAAAAAGGTAATAATGAAAAAAGAGACAAAAAATAATAAATTTCGTATTCCAAATGTAAAATAAAATAAAGCACAGATGCAACAATTAATGTTAATTTTATGTAGAAAATTAAAATAATTAATTCACTCATTTAATAAATTTTAGATTTTGGTCAGAAAATTTTATTCACTTTATTGATTGATTAATTGATTGATTGTTTTTGTGAGAAAGTCTTGCTAAGCAACTCAGGCTGGCCTTGGAATCACTAAGTATCCCAGGCTGACCTTGAACCCTGGTGATCCTCCTGCCTCTGGCCCAGAAGTGCTGGGATTGGTGGCATGTGCCACTGTACTCAATCATTCATTTTAATTGCTATGTATTTTGCCTAAATTTTCTAATTACATTTAGTAAAAATCGATGATATCCTAATAAGTCAAACTCTCATATTCTGAAAATAGTATTAATATTCAAGTTGACAATAGTGTTGTGATTCTTTATTTTATAAAGACAATAAAGT
>NW_004524751.1:4586098-4592242 GCF_000260255.1 Octodon degus
AGAGAGAGAGAGAGAGAGAGAGAGAGAGTGTGTATTTTTAGTACAGGACAACAGGGTCCATTGCTTCTCACTTTGTAGATCGAACTCATAGTGATCTGCCTGTGTTCAGCCTCTCAAGAGCTGGGATTATAGGCATGCACCACCATACCCAATCTCAATCGCCATCTCAAGGCTCCCTGTGGGTGGGGTTGGCACTGCACCCTGGGGATTGAACCCTGGCCACTGCATTTGCCTAAGAAGGATCTTTAGTCTGCTAAGCTTTTTGGCTGGAACTCTAATGGTGTATTTTTTATTTTGGTTAGATTATAGTATAGGATTTTGAAAAATTAGAAATATGTATGTAAAAGTATATTTGTCATTGGGTTTTATTGAATATGTGTTTGTTACTGTTTGTGCAGATATATAAAGATTCATCTGTAAGGTTTCTTTTTATTAAAATTCCTATGAACTATGAATGATTTTTTTTATTTGATTGTCTAAATAAGTACAGGTTTGCTAAAATCACTTATGAGGCAGGATGATAACTTCCTAATTAGTTATTCAAATGAGTCTTTCACATTTTCATATCTTTTTTCTATGTTTTCTGACACAACAGGATATTGGATTAATAAGTATTCATCACACATTGATTTCATTATTGGTTAGTATTCTACTGAGGAAAAGTGAAAAAATAATTTTATTAAATTATAATTATTTAGGAACATTTTGTATTTCTATGAACATAAATTATGTAACCCAATTGAACATGCTGCTGTTTTTTTTTAATGTGCTGCTTTTGTAACCATCAATTTTTATTTATTGACTCTAAAGTTTAAAGCATAAGGAATTTAGGTCGACAAAAATAGAGAAATACACATCTCAATGGCAACAATTTAAAAAGTAATAAAAAGTTTAACAATGTTTAGCTGCATAAAAGTAGTATTGCTACTTTTATGCACTTTATAAAGTGTGTCATTTATCTTTGAATATTTCCAAATGTATCAATTTGTTAGGACAGAATATAAATAATTCTAATTTTATGTCTTATAAGTTAATTTTCTTACAGTAACAACTCAGATTTTCCAATATATGTAGAGAGATATATGTGCATATTTATATATATAAAATATTAAAGACAACTCCTCCTGCTTTCCCTTTTCCTTCTTCTCCTCTCCATCTTACATATACTCTTTCTTTTCTTTATATTGTCATAGTACAAAAGAGCAAAATATAGAAAAATTATCCATAATGACTAAAATCAGTATTAGTAAGTATAATAAAGATAGAGTTAACAGACAGCATAAATTAAACAATTGGGTTTTGTTTTGTTTTTCTTTTTGGTACAGGGAATTAAATCCACAGCCCATGGGCCGAGGCAGACAGGTGATGAAGCACTGAGCTACATCCTCGGCCCACGTTTTGTTTTATTTTATTTTGTTGATTTTATTTTATTTTATTTTTAGGACAAGGTATACAGGGCCTAAAGGGTCTCACAGCATAGATCAGACTCATAGCGATCGATCCTCCTGTTTTACAGCCTTCCAAATGCTGGGATTAGAGGCGCGCACACCACACCTGGTCTCAATTGTACTCTCAGAGCACCCCGGGAACAGGGCCAGTACAGAAGGCCTGGGGATCGAACTCCTGATCTCTGCGTCTGTCTAAGCAGATGCTTTAATTTGCTGAGCTATTTGGCGGGTCCACAACATTCTATTTTATTTTCCAACATTCTATTTTAAAGGAAGCAAAATTGCCATTTTCAACATTAATGTAAGTAAAAGTTGTAGGTTAGCTGTGAGATAAAGCGTGTGAATGTCACATGAATGGTAATACCTGAACTTGAAAAATACACTAAAATGTGAAGCTTTGTTAAATCAATTACTAACAAAAATTATAACATGAAGTATCTAGTAAGATACAAAAAACCTGAAGTCATATGTACATACATTAGTTATTTTTATTTAGTCATATGTACATACAGTAGTTATTTTTATTTAGTTATATCTATTCTTTATGTATATCTTCAATGTTTGAATTGTATGATAAAATTAGCAACTTAATGTAGAAAATACTGATATTAATAGTCTTTTAATGAGTAATATTTGGTTGTTTAGGAACTCATAACAGGTTTTATAGAAATTGCTATGTTTTATAGAAATAATTTCTTGCACTTTTTTTCTAAAATGAAACATCCTTACTGTTATAAAATCATACAAGGCTAACCATTTAATCATATAAGGTAATGGGCATATATGATATATTACTACAATTTACTGCATTTTAAATATATATCTCCTGTAAGTCAAAAGAAATGTCTGCCTTCTTATTTAGGAAAGCTAAAAGAAAAAGTAGTTACAGGTACAGAAGGATAGGTTCTCATTATATCTAATTTGACTTAGTGAGCGGTAGTTGTTAACCTTCAGTCAACCTCAATATAGCCAATACCAAAAATAACTTTTAGAAGAAACTTGTAAGATTATAGCCCTTTGGCAATCAATTCCCTTGATAATGCATTTTCTTAGCATTAAATCTATAATAAAAGCAATTATTAAAATATGTGGTGTTAAAACTATTTTTATTATAAAACTTTTATATTAACCAAGTTATCTAGCTTATCAAGGGAATTTACCAATTTATGTCAATCACTGGCTAATTCTTTTTTTTCTTATACAAAATCTGCAATCTGTAGTCATAGAGTGAGGGAAATTAGGTCTTAAATTTATTATGATAGAGGCTAAGACGCATCTTTAGAAATGCTTTTGGAAATTATCAGTTTATATAATTTCAAAATACGCTAATTAAACATTGTAATGCTAAAATAATATATTAATTTCAGGTATAAATCTTTCCATAGAAAACAAATCCATTTGAACAGGAAAATAATGGCGTGAACAACTTCAGAAATGAAGACTATGAGACTGTAGAAGGGACATTAGGGTTAAGAAAATTAAAAAAAAAAAAAATCCAACTCTAGTACAATGAGAGGTGCACCTATCTTGGTAATCTTTCAAAGAGGCCAGAATCCAGTTATTTGAGAACAATGGACAAACCCAACCTAAAGATACTCTACAAAGGCTTATGGAAAACAAAAATAAGAACTTGAAACTGGAAAACATGAAGCAGAAACAATATGGGTTCATATATTAAATGCTTTACACAAAAACTGGTAAACCTAAATGGAGACTGTAGTTATATTCTCAGTATTATTTCTGAGTATCTAATTTGCTTTCACATTCCTGGCTGTCTAGATTCAATGCCAGCTGATGTCTCTCGCTGTAAATCTAAAATCGTCTTTTGTAATTTCTTCTTGTTATTATTTGAGACTATGGAACCCAGCATCACTAATTAATATGTCCAGCCCAGTGTGATAAATCAATAGGCACTTGCATGTGCACGCACAGTCAGGCGCAGCTTTAATTGGAGGAAGATTCCTTCCTGGTCTTTACACTGGTCACCACCTCTGAGGAGCAGCTGTGTCTTCCCTTTCTTGCTCATTGGGCATCCTTTTTATTGTCTGTTGTTTCTGAACTTCCAGTATCTGAATTAGGAAAAGGAGTATAGAAAACTGCCAAAAGCTTCGGAAAAATGTTGTCTTTGTTCTCAATAAAACCAAAATGTATAAGCTAATTTAAGTGCAAGTCCCAATATAGAGCTTAATTCAAGGAATGATGGTGCATTTGCTCTTTGCTACTGCATCAGACTCGTGCTATGCCTGCTGGGCTATGTGAGCTGTTAGAGCAGTTACTGCAGGTAATCAATGGGCAAGCAGTTGCTGTCACATCTACATGCTGCTTTCTAAATACTTAGTGAAAAAGAATAAATTCATCTATCTATTTACAGCATCCTTACATTCTTTCTTTGCCCATGACTTTTCCTGGAACAGTAGCTGTGTTCTGGAGAAGAGGTAATTATTGATCAGCTACAACTGTTGGCCAGGGTTTATAACTCAATGGCATAGTGCCTGCCTGATAAGCACAGAGTCCTGAGTTTGAATATATATCTATATCTATATCTATATATATGTATATAGTGTATTTTAGGGAAGTGTCTACAGGATGTTCAGGGTCTCACTCTTAGATTGGATTCGTAGTGATTCCTTTGTTTACAGCCTCCCAAGAGCTGGGATTGCAGGTGCACGCCACTACGCTCAGTCTGAGTCTGATTCCTGCTACAAAAAAAAGAGCTATCAAAGCCTATCACTGTTTACTGCTGAACCAGGTGAAGAGAGATTGAAGCATATTCTAGAACTTGCCAACGCTTTAATTTTCTGTTTGATAGAGGGGATTTCTTAGATGCCCTGTACCTAGCGTACCCTTTTTTAGAAATAGAATTTTAAAATCCCCCTTACAATACCCATTTCAACAAAATAAAATATTCATACAGTCTTTCACATGAATAAGGTAATGAAAATTTAGCATTAGAATGATTTATAGGACTTTATTCAATAATTCAACATTTTTATTGTTTATGTTACACACATTTAGAATCTAAGTGATCAATGCTCATAAGCAAGAAATACTTCATCCTATAGGGAACTGTTTTTCCTCACAAAGGAAATAAGGAATATATAAATTATATATATATATATATATATATATATATATATATATATATTTAATTATTGTAAGTTGCTAACAAGCACTAAGTAGAAAAAAATGAGACCAGAGAAATGAGTAAGAAATATTGGAGAGTGTTTTTCAAATAGGAGATTATTGAAGTTGAAGTAAATCCTCACTCTAAAGATGACATTTGAACAAATATTTGAAGGATCCAGAGATATTCAGGATGATTGTAGAAGATGATATCTCTGATGTAATTTGGGAGGATTATTAATTCAGTAAGAGAAAAATGCACTGGAAGGAATATGTAACTATAGACCTTGGAAACAGCCTATGGGAATAAAGAATTGCCAAGGAATTCTCAGTGTTCAACAAATACAAGTGTTACTCTGTGTGAGGTCTTAAGGAAGCAGAGAGTGGACAGAAAATGTTGACAATGGCTAAAACTCATGTGCTTAAACATCTAACTATACTAATGAAATTTCCTGTTTTATATTATGCTAATAGAAGCAATGAAATGAATTTATATGAAATATTTTACTAACACTCAATGAAGGACACTGGTTTGAAGGTGCATTTGGCCAAAAGACTGTATACACATTACTTGGTTTAATAAATTTACCAAATGGAAAATGCATATTCCACACATTTCCATCACGACTCTTGCTACCTTTGGCATGTCCATGTTTTCATCCCTAAAATGAATGCACAATTGCCCAGTGAGCTGGGTTTTGGAAACTTATGTTTCAGAGTATCATGACTATGGGATGTGGAAATAGCCAAAGAGAGTTCCATCAATTCTGCACTCACACTCACATCAGGGTAAATCTCTTAACATATCCACAACAAAATTAAGCCATCTATGCTACACTAAACTCATATGCACCTTTTCTGTTCAGTGCAATTCTTTAGTGTACCTTGTAATGCAGTTTTATAGTAATTTAGCCTTACTTGAGTTATTTTATTAATTGTCCATTTAAATGAGACATAATGTTCTTACAGAAAATTTTATTGTTTCAAAATATCAATATTCAGAAGTTCTAATTTGAATGAAGATAGGTTTTATAATCTACATGAATGTAAATCTTCATGTAGATTTTAGACGTTCCATTGTAGATAAAATTTCACCAGCATTTTCATCAATTAACAGAATATTGATACTGTGTGTTTAGTTGACCTAGTCTTAACAATTTTAATTTATCTAAAATTGAATTTAAAGATACCACAATGGATGACAATTTATTTATTTCTTTGAATTTTTAATTTTTTAAAAATTGTATTTAGTACATGGTCTTACTATGCAACTTGGACTCGTAGTGATCTTCTGCTTTCAGACTCTCCAGAGCTGGCATTACAGGTGTGCACCACCATGCTGGGAGTCAGTTGCTGGCTCAGTGTGCCTGGGGCCAGGGCCAGTATAGCATGTGGTACCAAGGATTGAACCCCAGTCCCTGCACTCCCCTAAGTGGTGCTTATTCCGCTGAGCTATCTCGCCAGCTCTATTTCCTTTAAATTTTAATTTCATAGACAAATGTTGAAATAAGTATCAATAAGTACTGCAAAAATAATTTAATTGTTTAGTTTCCTTTAGTACTGTTTATAAACA
>NW_004524751.1:4592342-4594625 GCF_000260255.1 Octodon degus
TTTCCTTTTGGTCTTTTGTGTTGCACAATGCAATGACTTATAAACCTCATTGTCATGATTAATTTCTTTATATTTCCAATAAATTTACCCAAACACACACACACACACACACACACACACACACACACACACACATCTCATGATGACAATGTCCAGTGTCTGACAAATTTTGTATTTATCTTTAACGGCATTAATCATTCTCTCTTGAGTTTAGAAATTATTTCACTCTTTCTGAACTGAGATGCTTATATTTTTAAATTTTAAATATCTTTAGTTCTAGATTCTGGTCTTGCCCACTGTCTCTATTACTTTTCTCTCACTGCTAGGACAAAATACTCAACACTCAAAAGTAAGAAAGGAAAGCTTTATGTAGCTCACAGTTTGTGAGCTCTTCAATCCATAATCAACTGGCTCCAAGGCAGAGTGGCACACGGTAGAGAGTAGCAGCTCACGGAGGTGGAAAACAGCAAAGAGTAAGAGCCAAGGGAGGAGCAGTGGGCGTGGCTGCAACCGCTGGCAAGCCTCTTTCCTTCCCTTCTGTAGTAGTCAGGCCATCTGCCCCAGGGCAGGTGCAGCACTCACAATAATAATCCCAGCATTGGATTATGGATTGATCACAAACTGTAGAAGCTGCCCCATGGCTGCAGGAGGCTTTGGGGGGATAATGAGACAGAAATCATAATATCCACATTGTATTTCCTGTCATTGATTATTTGGACTCCAGCGCACACAAGTTGATCTCCCTTGTTACTTCTTTGTTAAATTTGCTTTGGGAAAATTATAGAAATGGCTGATGAACCCGTTGTTGTAGTTGAGATTGCTCTCATTCATTTGAGTATGATTGAAAAAATATGAGTGTACAGCTGATACTCAGTTGCACTCAGTACCACTTTGTTCATACCTCATTTACCTTTCCCTTACATAACTATTTTACCTATTGTTTCCTCCTTGAATCCTCAATGTATCCTTACCTGAACTGCATACTCAGGTACTAACCTTTAGTGTTCATTAACCAGGAAAAATAAAATATTTGAAGGAAATCTAGAATTCACCAATACTATGTCTATTTGCTCACTTGCTGATTTCTTCATCAAAAAGCTGTATCCTTCCACCTAGTTGATGTTTTTCATTTATAGGTAAGACTGCATCTCTTCCAATCTGCTCATGAATTTTCCAATCTTTCTTTCCTATTTTCACTATTATTATATTCAGGACAAACATATCCTTATAATTTCCAATTTTTTCTATACTAGTGTCTCCTACATTTGTTCTGGGTGGGTTTGGGGCCTGAGAATGCATTTTGCTCCGTCTCTTTGTCATTTTGTATAGTTCTGTCCTGGTACCTTGGTGTAGAGCTTTGGTGCATGTATTATGTTAGCACCTACAAATATTCTTGCCCAAGAGAGATTATGTGGTTGAGGCAGTTATGGTTTTATATTTACAGAACTACAATTAGCAACACTAAAAATGGGCAGTGAGATTAGCTGTTGACGAACGTTTGTAACTAATGGGTTTGAATTTTAGACCACAACTACAAACATTATGACTTATGGAAATGAATTTAAAAATAAATGGCTTACATAATTATTCAAGCTAAGCAGATATTAAATTGGGAATTTGTATTTAAATTACTTCCCCTAAGTTCTGTCTGATCACTTCCCCTAGATGTACATGGGGTCTTCCAGGCAGACTAGTTCGCCCCAGTTACCTGTTTCCCCCTCTCTAGATCAAGAAAGAGAGAGGATGCTCTCATAGATCTGGGTCTGGCAAAGTGTATCAGCTTACTAGGTCTAGATCTAGAAAGTTCGAACTTGTCCAGGTGGGCCTGACTTGGGTCTGGCTGCTGTAGTCTGCTTCTTTCTGCTGCAGCCTGTGGAAGTGAACCCACTGTGCTCCTCTGGCAAGATGTTCAGCTCCTGGATTAGCTGGGTGAGCCTAGCCCCTAGCCTCTCTGCAGGGAGTTCCGCCGCAGGGCTCTTCACCTGATGGAGGATGTTGGGGTGGGCAGGCAGGTGCTCCCATATACACGCTGGCCTGGGCATAGGCTGGAAGTGTCAAACTTATCCTTATGTCTCTCGCTTCAGAAGTCTATCTGAAGTCTTTCTTTGACTCTTCCTTTCATCAGCTATTTTTTACTTCTTCACTATCTTTTATAGGAAATGCATCAACAAGTTGTCATTGTTTGCTAAAAACCATTTCTCTGAATATTTTTATTTTTACCTTATATGAACCACATTGCTCTCTCTCTCTCTCTCTCTCTCTCTCTCTCTCTCTCTCTCTCTC
>NW_004524751.1:4594725-4597756 GCF_000260255.1 Octodon degus
CTCTCTCTCTCTCTCTCTCTCCTCTCTCTCTTTCCCTCTCTCTCTCTCTGCCTCTGTCTGTCTTTCTCATCACCACAGTCCATTTGACAGTTCCACAAAGATGTGTAGTTGAAATTTCAAATCTAATTTACTCTCTTCAAATCTAGTCTTTTAACATTCTTTCCCTTCTCAATGACATCTCCACAAATAAACTTTTGACACCAAAATTCACTGAATCATTCCTACATCTCCTCTTTTCATATACCCACTCTAATAAGAACTTATGTGGTTTTTAACCTTCAAAATGAATCCAGTGCTTGACTAGTACTTTCATTACCACTAGCCTATGCTACAATATTCTTAGACCTATATTTGTGCAATAGCCTCTTATCAAATCTCTCTACTTTTAATATTGACTGTTCTGAATACATTTTTTCTAAAATAATTATTAATACAAATATTCAGTATACAACGATTACATTCATCATGGGGAGTTGGTACATGTACATAATGCATCTTATTTTTTTTTCATTCTCTCTCTTCATCCTGTTCACCTTTCCATTTGAACTTTTTTTTTTTTTTTTTTGAACTGGGTATTGAACTCAGGTTCTTGCACTTGCCAGGGAATCACTTATTCTACTGAGCAATCTCCCCAGCCCGAGATTCATTCTGCAGTTGGTTTTTTTGTTTGTTTGTTTGTTTTGGTGGAAATGTGTATTGAACACAGGCCCTTGTGCTTGCCAGGAAGGCACTTACTCTACTGAGCCATTGCCCCGGCCCCTGAACATTTTCTTTGTACTTCCCAGTATCTATCATTCATTAAATCTATTCTTTACATAGCAGACAGAAAGTTGATTTAAAATGCTATTTAGATCATGTCACTACTTTGCTCAAAACTGTGATCTCATTTCAGAAAATAGAACTCATGCATTGCCTTTTTAAACTCTCCTTGATTTCCCAAAGTTATAATTTTTCATAAACTCCCAACCAGTTTTTTCCTAATTATTCAACTCCAAATATGCTTCTCCTCTTGAACACCTGAACATAACGGGTATATTCTGTAATAAAACCTTTCTGTTGGTTGCTCCCTGTGCCTCACGTGCTTTGGCCCCACTTATCTGGGTGAATCTTTGTGTCCATTGTACAAATATTACCATGTCACTAAGATTCTTGGATTCATTGTATTTAAAATTACAACCTATATCATCCCTGACTCTCTTGATCCCCTGTGAGTGTGCGTATTTCCTATATAATCCTTTTCATTAAGGACCTTGTTTTTTTAAATCTGTTTTTATATTATTATGTTGCATAACGTCTATCTTCTTTAATATATGTTAGCAAATAAGCACATTTGGTTTGCTAGCATTTGCCAAGTATGTGCAAGATTTCCTTTATTTTTTAATGTATTTAATACAAAGCTACAGGGTCTCACTACACAGATCAGACTCAGTGATCCTCCTCTTCTCAGCCTTCGAAGAGTTGGGATTACAGACAGGCACCACCACACCTAGTCTCAATGGATATCTCAGCACGACCCAGGGGCAGGACCAGCATGGCACGCCAGAGATCAAACGCTGGCCTCTGTGCCCTGTCTATGCAGATTTTCTTATACACATTGAGCACTTAATTTTTAACTAGAGTTAATAATAAAAGGGATGTATACTTTGAACTTCATGTTTTTCAGGCACTGTACCAAATAACTTACAGATCACAGATATTGTCGCTCTTATATATTTGTACAGAGACATAGTTACACATTGTTTGGACAGACACAGTACATTAACTCAGTTTCTCTGAGCAGCAAATGATGTGGAAGGCACGTCATTATATTTTCTATTTTGTCAGATGAGAAAACTAAAGTACAAAGGATTCTGAAATTTGCTCGAGGCTACACAGCTAATAAATTGTAAAACCGGCATTCCAATCCAAGTTACGGACTCTGGCATTAAGATTTTAGCCACATGCGTACTACAGAGGGGGATAGCCGAGATCTGAAGACAAGCAGGCTCAGGCCAGAGTGCAGATTCCTAGTGACCGATATATATTTAATCCATTATTTTACTATTCGCGATGAATCAGAACCTGTGGCTGAAGCGTACACATTCGTTTCCAGTTCTATTAAGTTGTCAACAGACACTAGAAAGTGGTGAATGTTATAAATGTATTCTGTGTTCTCAATTTCTCTTACAAATGGGGAATTATTATCATCCTAAGCCTATATGTCCACTAAATTGATGTCTACCCTGAATGGTAAATGGAGGGATTTATAAAAAATAAAAGTATTTTCAAGAGCATAAATATGTCACTTAATCCAAAATGCATTTTCAATTTCATCAAATGATGAAAAATTTCAAGTGGATGAATTTAAAATTTCCAATTTGAAAATATTGTGACCACAGGTGGTAAGCAATGGATTTACATTATTCTTTCATAATTTATTTTTTAAACTGGAATCACTGTGTAAACAATTTGTTTTTATTCAGTTCCCATAACAATCATCAAAATCTAGGACATGATTACCATTGTCTTCAAAATAAACACATTTTTTAATGAATCCACATATTAACTTTGAAATCATGTAGGATGCTTATGCTAATTTGATAAAATGATGAGCTGAAATAATTTTTTGCATTGGTTGCAAAAATTGCTGCTTACAGCTTTTCCTGCAGTGACACTGTGGTTATGATTTTTTTATAGTTGGTTTCATAAAAAGTTCACCTTTGTTAGTTATTATGTCCATAACTGTTACAAATGTTAGGAGAAAAGCATAGAAAGATCAAAAGAGATATTGCTTTTAAGTGAACAATTTCAACTTCTAATGTCTTAAGTTTTATGAGAAGGTTTTATACATATGTTAAACAGTGTAGAAAATAAAATTTACCATACAGAAATTGGTTTTATAGAACATCTGCCAAGAGCCTTGTGTGGAAATTTAAGGGGATTACTATGAATATTTTCAGAGCATCATGTTTTTATCAAGAGTGCCTATGAATGGTTACTAGTAAATTATTTTTATATCAATATACTGCTAATTTATATTTAAATGCTTCAA
>NW_004524751.1:4598676-4621029 GCF_000260255.1 Octodon degus
TATATATTTCATTTCTATAGGTTAAAATAGTAATTATCATACTTATATAATGTACTTGTTTTCAGCATTATTTTAGAGAAATTACCTTTGTGACTGATTAGATTTATTATCCACGTCGATAGTCTGTGTTCCTTCTAGGAGCTCCATTGATCACATTTTTGTGTGTGCCTGCACAGCTCCAGAGGTATGACCTCGAGTGCTAGTTGCTTCTGCTCCTTAGTGGAGGGAGCTCAGCCCACCTGCTTCCCTGCTACCATGAGGTGAGCAGCTTTTCTCTGCCACCCTCTTCCAACACGATGTTTCTGCCCTGATGTCAGCGGATTTCACCTTAAGTCTCATACTTCAAGTACTCTTTTCTTGGAAGGCTGTAAATAGGCAGCAAAGGGTAACAATATAAGAATTTTGCTAAAGGAGTTATCAAATATACCAAACATTAAATAATATTGAAATATCATCAAAAACCATGACTATAAATTTTATTTGATATTATATTATGAATATATTTCAAGTAAGACCATAAAATATGCAACAGTGTTAAAATATCATGAAGCTATAGATGATTCACATGAGCCTTACATATAAAGAAATTGTTGATAAGAGCTAAAAAGATATGACATATTTAGAAAAATGTCTCTTGTGGGGATTTCATACTGATAGTTAAATTGTTGACTTATTCATATGCAAAATATCTTTTAGATATTTATAAGATATTACTTCACCATTTTCCTTCAATATTAAGTTACATTCTTTTAATTTAAATAGTGTATTTTTGCCTCTAAATTTAAGTATTGTAAGATATTGTTGCATTTTTACATTTGCGCTCTGAAGAATCTTGAGAAACAGAATTCTAAATCTTGATGAGTTTCCATCTCAGCCACTTCTTTATGGGAAAACAACAAACATTGCAACCTCTGATTTTAATCAGTGAAGCTGATGGAAGGCAAATGTGCATAGTTCAAAAATTCATTTAGTGAAAGGTAATAAGTAGCCACATTGCTTAATGTTAAGCACTGGAAGGGTACTAATAATTTTAAAATGTTCCATATTTGGGTTGTTTAAACTATTATGCTATAATAACTACTTTTCTGTGAATAAAAGACAAAACATCAAATATTTTATAAAAGCACTTTGCTATTTATATAAAACAAAACATCTCATTTATGTTACTGTTCATAGTTTCTATTTTTGCATCATGTGTATTGAAAAGTCTTGTTATAGATTTGAAAATTAAAGTAGATGCACTTGCATCAACATAAGAAGCCTCCACACAAAAAAGGAAATAATACAGTGAAGAGAAAACCTTCAGAACTGGAGAAAATATTCATAATTCATAATTTAATAATTAATTTAATAATAAGTAATATGATATCATATTCTGCATATATTTTCAAAGTATATGAAATCAGCTTGTCAAGGATATATCAAAATGCATAAATAACACAATGGTCAATAACAAGAACATGAACAACCGTATTAGGAATTGGACAATAGACTAGACTAGATATTTATCAAAGTGAAACATACAAATACCCAACAGGCATACAAAAAATTCTGAGAATTTCTAATTATCAGAGAACTGCAAATTAAACCACATATGATAGTGAAGATATAGAAAAAAAGGCAATATCTGTACAGGACTGGTGCTATTGTAGGATAGCTTTAAAGAAAAGCATATGGAGGTTCCTAAAAATCTAAAAAGAGAATCATCATATGATATCATATTCTGGATATATTTTCAAAGTATATGAAATCAGCTTTTCAAGGATATATCTTCAGTTTCATGTTCAAAATAATATCTGTTTTAATCAAAATATAGTAAAATATGTGTATTTTGGAATAAAGGAATTTAAAATTTAATATGTATAGATAATTTTTATAAGTAAAATAGACATATATTATGCAGCTATAAGGGCAATTCTTTCATAAGAATATAGACAAATCTGGAAAACATTATGATGGGTAAAAAAAGACATCCAGATAGAGACAGATACAGCATGATCTAAGAAATGAAATCTAAAAGAACTGATCTCATACAAAAAAATGAAAAAAATTATATCCTGATGGTCACCAGAATTTGAAGGGAAGGGCTGACAGAAAAAGGAAATACATGCTTTAAAAGTTACAAAGTTTCAGTTAGACAAAGAATATAGATCCTGGTGACATGTCATACAAAATAGAGGTTATGGTTAATAGTGATGTATATTTCAAAATTTCAAAATCATTAGAATATCAACCAAAATAAATGGTGAATATGATTATTAAAATAGCCTGATTTGAGCATTTCAAACTATATACATTTTTAAATACATCACATGTAACTTACAAATTTTTATACTTTTTTCAATTAAAAATAAAACCTAAAAATTAATTGCAGGCTTTGATGAAAAAAATGCCTGTGCTTGTCCCATATACTAGTATTCTATACACTTTCATTGTGAAGATAATGAATATACAATATACATAAAATGTTTAATGTGTTATTTTGTGCTGACAAAAAAAGTGTAATTCACTTGACAACAATTACAGGTTTCCTATAGTATCCAATTAATGAAAGTTGCAAACATTCCCAGAATTAGGTAACCATAAAATACACTTGGATTTCTAATATAGAAATACATTATTTTCATATAAAACATCGTTTAATCCCACATTAATTTTTATTTGACTCACTTTAAATAAGGTAAAGCTAAGTTTTCTAAAATCTAAACAACTTATTGGTGGTTGGTGTGGGAGGTTCTCCCCCATGTCTGTTTGGAAACATTTCCATTTAAATGTATCCAATGTATGAGGTTATAACATATGAGCAAAACAACTAAAACTAAAAATAATCATTTGGAGATGAAAAGCTGAGATTTGGGGTAGGAGAGAAAAGATTTTGAAACTGATGAGACTTCCTTGTGAAAACACCACAGGAGAAAATTTCAGGCAGAGCCGCAGCACCCCAGGGGAGGGTTACCTGCTGTGTCCAGGGGAGGGTTTCCTGCTGTGCCACTGAGCTGAACTAAGGGAGCAGAGTGGTAGGAACTTCCTCCTGGCATGTCTGTTTATATTTCCAGAGATCTCTGAGGATTTATGACTATAAAGAAGAGACAGGAACTAAACTTTGGGAGAGAGAGAGAGAGAGAGAGAGAGAGAGAGAGAGAGAGAGAGAGAGAGAGAGAGAGAGAGAGAGAGAGAGAGATTTGTATACCACATACAATTTCTTGTTTTAATGTGTAAAAGAGGCTGAAGTGTAGAGTGACATAATTTCAAAAAACTACTAATATCTGATTCATTCTTAGGAAATAATCCTGAGCATGCTGAATGAATGAATCAGAGAAATATATTTACCACTTTTCTGTAATTTCTAGTGATTCGTGTTTTCATAATAAGGGGGTAACATTAGTCACTGTGATGTCCATAATCTTAAAAAATGCTAAATAGGGCAGATTACCAAAGCTGATTTAAAGCTTATATTTAGTGATTTGCAAGGGAGTGGATTTGATATAGGACACATGGGAGTATCTTATATTCACCCAGGAAGTCAAATGCAGAAGAGCACAGAAGATCTGTCAGTGAGCTAGAGACTCAAAGAATCCAGCCAATGGTGTGCAGTCCAGGGCAGTGGCCCCTAGGAGCCCTCATCAGAGGGTCCTGGTTCAGAACACCAAAGGTCTATGTGCGTCAGGGAAGCCCAGGGGCAGGTACTGAGAGCTGGAGAGCATTCCCAGACCCAGAGAATGATGCCTAGGTGAAGGAGAAGATGGAAGCTCCTGGAAGAGAGCCACAGACAAATACTACAAATACTCCCATGAGCGGCATGGGAGTTGGTGACACACTGCTGGGAGTCTCCAGCAGGCCCCATAGGTGAACTGCACTGGAAGACCCTTCCAAGGAAAATGGGGATCACCCAGTGTTTCAGTCAATAATCTTCAGGTAGGTCTTCCACATTCCACATTATGCTGAAAGGTGCAACTGGGCATTCCACTCAAGCTGAGCATTCATTAGTCCACCACAAAGACTATACTTAGTTATAACACTAATATGTGGGGGGATGATTATTCAGTGTTTCACAAAACTTAAATCTTTTACTTGCTTTTTATGTGAAGAGTTATTTTAAAATGTCAGTAATTTCAAATAAATTGATTTGTTTTCAATTCTTTTTTTTTTTTTTCCTATTACTGTTTGTTTCTTATTTCAGGGAGTGTTTTGCAAATAGTTTGCTTTACCAAGATGTATTAAGGTCATTGAGTATATTACACTAAAATTCTTTGAATGGTGCCTCTCATGATCTTAGCAGGGATTGTCATTCTTTAAAATTACCTAGTATTTGAATATTAAGGCATGAGTTCACTCTTTAAACATTAGTCATATACAATCTTCATTTCTAAATGTGAATAGTTTATACTGTGACAGTTAAAGTATTTTAGTGAACTTTGGTAGGAGATTTTATTTTTAGGGAAGTTCCTTTTTTTCCTGTAGTTACAAGCTTTCTATAGACAAATGGATATAGTCTTTTTGTGACCTTGATGTCACTTCATTCATCCATTAGTGATTGGTCAGGCTTTGGAACGTCTTCCCAGCTGCACTGCAAATGGAGGAGAGCAGCTGACTTATGCAGCATTTTCCAGGTTCATACACAGCAGGAGGAAGAAACATGCTGTAGCTGAGTTTGGAATCACCCATCTCTACAATCTTAACAGTAATCTTCACAAATTCAAAATTATTTTCCATTTCCCTCCCTGAGATTCAGTTCATTTGATATAAATTTTGTGGTTGGAATTCCTCTAATGTGAACTATGAACTCCTCAGTGTAACCCATCTTATCAAAAATTCATGTATCTTGGCTCATTAAAGAGTAATTTTTAAATCTTGGAGAGCCTTTCTAGCAAGATATGATCAGGTGCCATCTTTCTAACGTGGGAATATTAAGAAGCATAATGCTGTCAACCATCTGTGAAGTATGGACCGACACCCCAAATGTAAGTTTCCCTAAGATACTATAATAGTTATTCAAGTCAAGCTTGTATCTCCCATCTCCTTTTGCACAAGCTTTGTGATGTGGCCCATTTACCTCAAAGGCTAGATTTATGATCACAACCAGATTTCTGGCTCTGATAGTTTTCTCTACTCCCCCACTCTTACGCTGTCCAAAGTGGAAGTTTCCAGATTTATGTACTTAGTGAACTCTATAAAACAGTATCTTGATATCTTCAAGATTGAAAATCCTTTTGCAATACACACCAGTCACTAAACCAAGCTAAACCTATAATATCTGTATAGACATACCAGAGTTAAAATGGTAAAGATTATATCCAGTTCACTATTAATTAAAAAAAATCTTTTACCTTAAAAAAAAAACTGGGAAAAGTTCAAGACTTTGTTCTAGGTACTATCAGGAATGAAAAGAAAACAAAGATATAATTCCTATGTTGAAAACAGACACACACACACACACACACACACACACACACACACGAGGAACTAAAGTTGCATTAATTCACTAAATGAATAGAAAAGTTGTAGTATATTTGGCATAACTTCTGATACACAAGAAGTAATGCCTAAAATAATTTATCAGAAAAGTTCTGCCACTAAAACCGTTTATCTATAGTGAAAAAATAGTTTTAGTATAACTTCTTTATTGAGCATAAGATCACTGTTTTAAGCTAATTTTAAATACAATAGCCATATAAAATATTTTATGAAACAATGTATGTCTGTTCACTTGCCTAAAAGTGTAATCTCTTAGGTTGCTCAGGGAGCATTTGTCCTTTCTGAGATTGTCTGAACAAATTCAAACACAGTCGATAATTCAGTCCCTCAAAGCAGGGAAGCTCTTGTATCCAGGGAAACAAGTCTCGGCTGCCAGGACCTGAAGATAAGACAAGAGGAGCCCCACCGTCTGGGCCGCAAGGAAGCAATCTGCTCACCTTCTCTTTCAGTGAGGATTTCTTTATGCTGCTGATGCATCCTGACTAATCTGGAAACACACCTGTGTGCCTAGCATGTCTATTATCTACTGTCGCATCATCCATCCCCTGAATGCACCCATGGAGATGATGGCTACAATCAAAAGCAAACTTTTTCAGATCTGTGCTGGTGTCTGTGGCCCCACATGCAAGCAAAGAAAGAACAGCAGGAGCAGCAGTTGTCTTTTTAAAATCACAGTGAGAAACTTCTATGATCTTCACTTAACAGCTGCTTTCTTGAAGTCACTGAGCCAAAAATCACTGGCCTGTGTCAACAGAGCATAAGAATTCAAGTTCTGGAGTTGGAAGACCAAGGCTTGAAGTCAGACTGCACCATTTACCACCTGTCAGATTTCAGACAATGACTTAACCTTAAAAGTATCATTTAGTCATTAAATAAATATGGATATACAGACTAACTTATAAAGATGTTGGATGCATTGAATAAGATAATGATCTAACAGTGTGGTAAAGAATGAAGTATTACTAATCGCAGAAATGCTAATATTTGGTGGCCTACTCATCCCTTCTTTTTTTCCCACTTGTGAATATAAAGAAAAATAAAAGTAACCACTGTATCTTGGGACATATGCTAAACTGTATTTCTCGAATCATGAAATATCATCTTTAGTTTTTGGAGTGTTAGCAGTACCTGTGGAGAAAGACAGCAAGACAACTGTGTCCACAGAATACATTTTGAGACTATTCGCAGGGCTGTAGGATGGTGCAGTATGACTAACTCTCCCACGGGCCGTGGCATGAAGGGAGACTAGTGCTCCAGCCTCCCTCTTTGCTCTTGTCTTGGACTGACTGCTTGTTTCTGTGTGACAGAAAAAGAAGCAGAGGGTGTGGACCCTAGATTTATCTTGATTCCAATTAACCTACTAAGCAAGGATAATATGAAAGAGAAAAGCAAAAGAAGTGCTCCTCTTTCAGTCATACTTTGTAAAAAATGAGCTTCTCATTCTCTGCTAAGTCTTGGGCCAGTGACTGCAGAAGCAGAACTTTTATTCGTTTGGTGGGCTAGGGTAAGACCATGAAAGATGACTGAACACTCCCCTCACAATTTCTCTCCTCACTGGGAAAGGTTTCCTTTCTAGATTCGCTAGGCTGTACCACAGCAAACTGTTGTAATTGTTCCCCAATCACAGTCTAGATAGATAGAAAAGTATTATCCATTATTCTAATTATTGCCTTCTAACTTTTGACCTCTTCAAGGTCCTTGTCTACTTAGAATTCTCACTTAAGGATAACTGGGACAAAGAATATAATTTTATTTATTATACTCAAAGAAGCCAAAACCCTGATGCAGTAGTACCCACAGTTCCTTCCTCCATTTTCCACGAAATATCCCATATTTGCTGCCAACACGGAACTTCAAGGTACAAAGATACCTCAGATCAATCAGGTGGTGCAAGAAGTGCATTCAATTAAAAGGGACAAAGCAGATGATGCCAAGGAGGTGAGTTTCCAACATTTCCTCAGTTTCAAGAATTCACATGCAGTACACCTATTTTAGAAATGGAAACCGCTTACAACTACAGACATATTCTTAATCACTATTGAAATTTTGTGAAAAAGGAAATATTTCTTTCATGACAAAGAACTAGCATGTTCTCTTGAGCTCTACTTTGGGTTATTTTAATATTTTTAAAAAATATGTTTGAAATATAAAAGTCTCCATAATTTCGATTTTATATCTGTCTGTTGGAATTATTCTACACAATTTAACTTAAATGGCACAAAAAGTTTGGAAGAACTATCAGATAACAGAGGGCTACAATTGATAACAATGTACTGTGTTTCTCTTTTTTGCCAGACTGTCTTATTTTTCATCTTTTTGTGACAGCCAGTCTAATAGATGAGGGATGATTTCTTATTATGGCTTTAATTTACATTCCCACAGTGATTAGTAACACTGAGTGCTTTTCATATACTTGTTGGGTACTTGTAATATCTACTTTGGTCTTTCCTTCAAGTTTAATCAGATGTTGTTGTTTAGTTGTGAGAATTACTTGAAATTCAGGAAAATGAATACATAAATGCATCAGGAATCTTCAAATGTACAGTATGTCTAATAGGATGAATATTATTGCTTAAATAATGGTTTTATTAAATTGAAGAATCAAACAGAGCATGAGATAAGCATACAATATAATGAATTTTAAAGTATTCTTTGTTATAAATTTGTTTAGGAATGTTATTTCAGAAATTTTCTGTCTGAGACGAGAAAGATGAAGCTCTTAATTAAATACTTTTATCTTGTTTTATTTAGGTATGTGATAGAAATTATTAGTTCAGATATTCTATATAATATTTTCTGTGGTGAAAATTATCAGTTTAGATTATCTGTAATATTGTTTGAGTATTTTTTTCTACAAGGAAGCGGTTAACACTAGGCAAAGAAGCAAAGAAAGCACAGGATTTTTATGCATATACATGGCTTTGGAAATCGTACTATTTCTTCCTAGTAAGATTTTCCACTGTATTTTGCTCATAATCCACAATTAAAAATTTCTATTTTCAGTGATTTTGTTTACCAACCTAGAATTCTGTCTAGCATTATACTGTCCCTGAAATATTTTAATAATACTGACATTTTATTCACTTTATCATTTATTTTGTGTGTTGCATTGAGAATATCATGTAAATACAATCATATTTATTTAACTATATAGTCATCTTTTATGGGTAAGGTTTCCAGGAACTCCTACAGTTACCAAAATCTACAGATGCTCAATTCCCTTGCATAAGTGGCACAGTATTTACACATAGCCTACACACATTTTCTTGTGTATTTTAAGTCCTCTCTGAATATCTTATCATATCTAATGTAGTGCACATAGTTAGAATTGTTATACAGTGTTGTTTAGGGAACAATAAAGAAAACTTCTGTATATTTTCAGTATAGACATACTTTATTTTGATAATTTTAATTTTTAGTAATGTGTGTAGTAAATAATATTTGCATTCCTTGTAGAAAGTTGGTAGATGTACAAAACCCATCCTAATTTTTTTCATTGCTTTTCCTTTCTGTCTCTCATGCCTCCACCCTTCTCATGAGCTTCTTAAATTTCTTTTGTACCCATTTGCAGGACATAATTCTTGCATCTCTATGATGGATATTACTACGATCCGTGGATCACTGATTCTACAGATGTGGAACTCGTTTACTTAGATTTTACTCAATTAAATTATTGGGAATATTGAGAATTTAGGTCCACTAATTTTAAATCACACTTAAAGTAAAGCTGTTATTTGTCTTTCCTATATATATTCTAATTTTTGATTACAAAACAATATTCTTAACATGGTTGTACACAAGATGACTAATTTTAAAAAATCTTGTTTGCAAGTAACTGTCTTCTAAGATAAATTCAAGAATCAGGGAAGCACTTATTCTACTGAACCATCTCCCCAGCCCCAAGAAAATATTTATAAAGAAAGAGAAATTAAATCACAAAACTTCAGCTGGAATTATCTATATACTGTTAAAATAGTGACATTTTCAGAAGTGAAGATTAAATTTGAAAGCTTTATTTATGATAGTATTACATCAATGTAGTATTTTTCATGTTTGTATTTTCTCTAGATTTTACTCTTTATTAAAATGTTTTCAGGGGCGGGGGAGATGGCTCAGTGGAATAAGCGCTTCCCTGGCAAGCACAAGGGCCTGGGTTCAATCCCCGGTTCTGCCAAAAAAAATTTTTTTTTAAATAAATACAATGTTTTCAGGCTGGAAGATTAAAGAGCTCAGCAGATTAAAGCACTTGCAAGCAGGCACAGGGATTGGGGATTCAATCTCCGGACCTGCCATACCGGCCCCGCCCCGCGGCACTCTGAGATGGAAATGGAGACTGGACACGGTGGCACATGCAGTTTTCACTTTTAAATTTCACTGAAAGGTAACCATTAGTACAGCTTAAGAAGAAATATATATTCACATCTCTGTATGTAGGTGAGAATTTTCAGCAGCATTCACAATTTTCTTTGCTTCCCAGACATCGTCGCTGTAAGATGATGCTCTGACTTCATAGTTGACCATATTTTCTAATAGTGGATTGCCTTACTGGGTGAAGTGTTGTCGTGGCTCCTATCAAGATGTTTCGCCAAGGGCTGGCCAGATAGCTCAGCAGAGGGAAGCAACTGCTTAGGGCAGAGCAGCCGGGTTTCATTCCCTGGCCTGCCATGCTGGCCCTCTCCTGGGGCATGCTGAGACAACAATGAAGACTGGGCGTGGTGGCGCATGCCTGTAATCCCAGCGCCTGGGAGGCTGAAAGCAGGAGGATCACTATGACTCTTATCTAGGTAGTGAAACCTTGTAGACCCTGTAGACTCTGTAGATCCTGTCCTAAATACATTAAAAAAAAAAAAAAAATGTTCCCTCAAAGCCTTGCGCCTCATAGGTGTGACTCTTCAAAAGTGGTCTGATCTTCAGTGTGTGAATTTGCATTGAGAGTGTCTGATCACAAATTAGAAATTAGTCTACAAATTAGTGGCTTAGCATAGCTCTGGGTGAGGATAATGCTAAGTGCCACTCTACTGTGAGTGACACCACCCGAAAGGCTTGTGACCAGCTGCTCTGCTTTGGACCAGGAAGACTAGACTAAAATCTCCATACACCGTAACATAAAATAAAGCTTTCCTTCTTTACCTTTGGGCATCAGGTAAGTTTTCTCAGCAGCAAAAACAGTAACTAAGGGTTAAATTTATCCATTAAAAAATGTTCTTATTATTATTTAAAATGTCCATTTACATAACACTTATAGATTCATTATTACGTATTTTGTTTCAATACTATCCAAATTCTAGTATAAAATAGTTTCTCTGACAAAAAAATAACATTATAGTAGCAAAGTCTGTAACATTGTTCACACACAGTAAAATATAATACATAGAAATATATCTATCACATACAAGAAATTCAGAGGAATATATTCTTTAATATAATATTAAGAAACATAGATAAAGGCATCCCTTCCACAAATGGAAATATCATGCTTGTACAACAATAATCTAAAGTAGGAAAGAAAATTATTTACTTGTATATCACAAATAACTTCAAACAGTTCAGATAAAGTATACTAACCAGAAAGGAATTTTTATAAATCAGGTCTATTAGAGATACTATGAAAAAAAATGTAAAGAATATAGAGTCCAATATTTTGTTATCTCAGATCAATGTAAGTATAATGAAAAATTAAGATTAGGAATTAGGATAACTGCCTAACATTAAATTTTTGTACCACAAAATAATTTTAAAAGTGACATATGAAATCAATTTTTAAAGTAATGAAAAATTGAACAGTAAGAGAATAACATGAGAAAGAGTACAAAATAAAGATCTGACCCTAATTTATCCCTCCGAGTCCCTGTTCCAAAAGCAATATATATACACAACTTTTTGTATGATTTTGTGAAGGCAGCCCAGGCAATCCTGCACCAGGTGAGTGGGAAGCCAGCTGTCTCAAAGCCAGTAACTGAATGCAGGCATTCTCGTGCCGTGCTCCACGTCTCTGACAAAGGCCATCCTGGACTTTTTCTACAAATGCAAAGAATGGATGCAGCTCTCTTCTGATGCCCTGGCTTCACCCTGAAGAATTCGCTCGTCTTGCCTTCTTGGAAAACTGAATGAGCTAGAATGCTCCAGGTGCTCGAAAGCTTCACAGAGGACAAAATATAAACACGATGATCCAAAAAGAACTCAGAGAGATGCATTTAACCCAGTTGTCAAAGATCAGGAGCAAAGAGAGAATTTTCAAAAGTGACACATTATGTGGTACACAGTGAGGATACGTAGAATTCTGAGAAAAAAAATTTACAGGCCAGAAGAATTGAATTATTATGTTCTGTTACTGAAAGAATGGAAACAACAGCAGTATTTTCAATCAGAAATAAGATAGAAAGACCTTTATGTTAAAATAATGACTTTTTATATAAATAAATACTGAACAAGTATGTACTGTACTGTGTGCTGTTAAAAAGCACAAACAGCAGTCCTTCAAATGGGAATGATAACATACTAAATGAAATCAATATTGGTAAAAGTATTAAACTTCCTGTTAAAATAAATACAGGTATAATAAAAACTCTACTTTAATTTAACAATTTTTATTGTATTTTTATTACAGGATTTCACTATACAGATTGGACTCAGAGTGATCCTCCTGTTTTCAGCCTCCCAAGTGCTGGGATTACAGGTATGCACCACCACATCCAGTGTCAATCTCATCTCAGTGCACCTGGGGGCAGGGGCAGTGTGGCACTCTGGGATCGAATCCCCCAGTCCCTGCCTCTGCCTAAGCAGGTTCTTTAATCCACTGAGCTATCTGGCTGGCCTCTATTTTAACAATATTATTTAAATCATTTTCTATTATAGATTAAGTATCACTAATCTATAGGGAAATATAAGTGAAAATCATAATAAAATCCTATCTCACACCTATTAGAATTATCATCAATGAAACTTATAACAAATATAACAAATTGATATCATAACATAACATTTAGAGAACATATGTATATAATGTAATAAATGACAAATAGAGAAATATGTCACATGTTTTGACATTTTCTGGAAATGTACAGTGGTAAAACTACTAAATAAAATGGTATGATTCCTCCTAATGAACTCAATTACATACATTACATTTAATATACCAATATTATTTATTAAAGTAAAATCAAGGGGCCAGGGAAATGGCTCAGTAGAATAAGCACTTGCCTGGCAAGCATAAGGGCCTGAGTTCAATCCTCGGTTCTGAAAATAAATAAATAAATAAATAAATAAATAAATAATAAAATCAGGTTCTTTAAACTATATTTACACAAATTCATATATTCACAAAAATCTAGAGGTTTTGTTGTTGGATAAATACATAATGAAAATATGGTTTGTACATATAATTGAATATTATTCAATCATAAATCATAAGAACGTTTTAGAATGTACTACAATATGGAAAATTTGTGATGATTTCCCTATATAAAATTATCTAGTTATAGATTGGAAAAAGTATGATTATATTCATATAAGATTCTAAAATAGTCAAGATCACAAAAGGAAAAATAGAACTGTGGCTACATAGTAAGGAGAAGGGGGACTGACTGTTGTTAAATATAGATCACATTCCAGTCGTGCAAATGGGAAATTTCTAATCTTCTACTGTACAACATCGTGTTTACAGTTAACAAAACTGGTGTGAATTAATATTTTAAAAAGGGAAAATTAAAATTCATTTGATTTTGCAATTCGGAAGAAAAGCCGTAAGGTAATATATCCTCAAACCTGAAAGATTGAGAAAAGTTTCAGAGAACTGTAACATAATTCAGTTTGCATGTTGAAGTATTTCAAATAAAACAAAATTAGAAACTGAAAATAAACAAGAGAGACTGAAAAGAAAGAAAAAACAATTAGTACAGTTAGATAGAGAAGTAAAAATTTTAATATATGAAGAATTCAGCTAAATCAGTGTACTATAGCACTGTGTCTAAACCATAAACAATCAAATATGTAACAGAAAATTAGCAAGAAATTATAAGTGAATAAGAAACCACACAAATTTCTATTAAACAATAAAGAAATTAAAAAGTACCATGCATTATATCCAAGTATATATTCACAAAAATGACTATTAAGCCATTTATGTTTCTAACTGAAATTTAATTGATTTCAATTCATAGAAAACTGTTTAATTTTGTAGACACAAACACATGCACAGGGAGATAGTAAAAAATCAAACTGTGTTTTCCCAAAAACTTGAGGATTGAAAGAATGTGCAGGGTTTTGCTTCCTAGGAAAGTGGAGTAGGCAGTGCTGTGCTGACTTTTCAAAACTTGGCTGAATTGGTTGAGAACACTTTGGTTGAAAACAGTATGAAAAATATACATTAATTGACATGAGTACCTTAGTTTAATTATCCTGAAAAACTGAAAGCAGGTCTCAAAATGACGTTTCTATTTGAATTCTTTTGCCTTTGGACAAATTGACTTTCTGAGCCTTGGACCCACTCTCAAATTTTGCATCAAAATTCCTCAATAGAATCTGGCTTATTTGAAGAATGTCACAGTTATTAAAAGATAATTTATATGGCACCTACAGCAGTAAAAAAGAATGTATTAGTCCTTTTCCCATTACTACAATGCAGTACCCAAGGGTGGATAGTTCAAAAAGGAAAGAGGTTCATTTAGCTCACAGTTATATAAGTTCAAGGGAATCATATCAGTTTACTTGGCTGCTGAAAAATCCTCAAGGCTGATGGCTTCATAACAACAGACACAGGCTTTCGGAGGAAGAGATCACAGAATGACACAGGAAGCTAATGTGATCAATTCTGAGGTCAAGTTTGCTGTTTTGCCACAACTTTCTATTGAGAACTAGCTGGCGGAAACAGTGGAACCACTTTAGTGTCTTCTGAGATCAATGCACCTAGTGACCTCTGCAGATACTACAATTCTTAAAACCTTCATCACCTCTCATATTCACATAGTAGATCCCAAGTGATATCCAGAGTTAAGGCAGAGTAGAACTAAAGAATGAATACAAGAACTAGACAGAACATAAGTGCATTACAAACACTGATTCATATTTGTTAGGAAGGGAGAAAGGAAAAACAAAACCCACACAATTCATTTTGTAAAGTGTATTATTTGAGTGTATTACTGCCCAGATCTGCAGCAGAGGATGGTGAAAGTCTGCTTAGACATGTAGTGATCATTGGCAAGAAATGTGCTGCTAACCTAGGCTTAAAGAGGTTATCAAATGGTGGTGAATAAAGGTGCAGATGGGGGACAATCCATTTTCACATTCATTTCCACATTGTTGGCCCCCCACTTGAGCTTTGGGGATAATTTTCCCTTCTTTAGGCAATTGTTTGCAGGTTCCAGTATGTTAAAAAATGTACTTTTGCCTGTTTATGGAGAGATTGAAGAAATTATATAAAAACCTATAGTTAATTAAAAAATCATTGTGTGGTTTTAAAAATGTGTATTATTTGAATACCTTCTTCTGCTAATGAACTGCAACTATGTCTGTTTCCATTCAAAGTATGAAAACCAGAATCTATAAAAAGAAAAGGAAACTAGAGTAGGGCACAACCATTCTCATACACATTGCAATAAGAATCACACTAATTGAATATCTGTGGATAAATAATTGTCAATTCTTAAACTGAAAGCTTAAATTATAATACATTATTTAATCATATAATTTTTTAAAATAAAATGGAAAGTCACTATTTTGAAAAGAATTTTCTAAGGACTTAGAAATTTTCTTTGGAAATATATTAGCAAATATTCTACCTAAAGTGTACTATGAGCAACTGACTTTAACTTGAAAACAATAGTAATGACTGCTCTAAAATTAGAAAATTATGACAGTAAACATAAAAGATATGTAGAGAAAAGGTGGATTAAAATTGAGTAGAATGGGAACTAATCTTCTAGGCTCACATGTAAACATAATTAGGCATTAGAGCGAGGAAAGCTGAAACTATTCAACAGAATCCTATTATCTAACAAGTACATTTATTTTATTCCTATACAATTATGTAGTATAATAAGAGATTTGGTTTTCAAACCAAGAGAGAATTTTGGTGGTGTTATATTTCAAGGATCAATGTTAATTAAAAAACCCATTCTGGACTACATAAAACTTACTTAATTTGTATTGTATATAAATTAATGCAAAGCACGATAAACTAATAATATGTTTACATAAATCAATTTTAGTAAGTTTTCTGGTTTTTTTTTCTTTTATATTTTAGGGATGGGTCTACAGGGTTTTAAGGGTCTCACCACTAGATGGACTCATGGTGATCCATCTGCTTACAGTCTCCCAAGAGCTGGGATTACAGGTGTGTGCCAAGATGCCCAGTGCACCGCGCCCAATCTCAATCTCCATCTCAGCGCACCGGGGGCGGGGCTGGCACAGCAGGCCCAGGGTTCAAGCCCCTGGCCCCTGCGCCTGCTTGCAGGTACTTTAATCCGCTGAGCTATTCGGATGGCTAAGGCATTTTTTATTTTTTATTTTTTGTACCGGGAATCGAACAGAGGATCTTGCTCTTGCGAGGGAGGTGCTGATGCTAAAGAGCTATCTGAGCTATCTCCCCAGCGCTGTTAGGCTTCTTTCTGATATTTGTTGACTAAAAAATTATAATACAACAGCTATATTTTGGATTAAAATACTATTTAAAAATTCAATTATCTTTTCATTGTTATTTTTTAATTATTTAATTACTTAATTAGCACGGGGTCTTACTACTCAGCTCAGACTTGTGATCCTCTTGTCTCAGTCTCCCAACTCTGGGATTACAGGTGTTTGCCACTACACATGATTTCAGGCTGGTGCTGCATGAGGTATCAGGGATAGAACTTGGGTGCTTTTGCTTGCCAGGCAGGCGTTTAGACCACCAAGTTATCTCCTGAGGCATTAATTTTATTTATTTATTTATTTATTTATTTATTTATTTACTTATTTATTGTCTTTTTGAGACAGGTTTTCACTATGCAGCTCAGACGGGCCTTTAACTCACTTTGTAACCCATGCTGGGCTTGAAGTAAAATAAGCCTACTTCCTTAGGCTCCCAAATTGTGAGATTACAGGCATGTCCACTATGTCTGGCTTCTCTAACTCAGGTATGTGGCATATAGGATTAAAAGAAACTTGAATCTTAAGGATAAACCTATTGTTTTGCATTTTAATATTCCTAGAAACTGATAAATTTAATAATTAGGGAATATATCTATATTTAATGGTAAGAAGATTCTTTCTCAAAACAAACAATCAAGCAAAATCTCCAACACACAATCTGACATAAACACACTTTTTATAATGGACTGTTTCTCATATTCAATTCCAAATTTGTAGAATAGAGAATTCAATTTATTTTGGCTCAGTGTTTACCCATTGACAGAGTAGTAGATCAAGTGAGAAAAATCATGTATCCCCAAATTAGCACTTAAGGATAGATTCCTGAGTGTTACAGAAAGTCTCAGAAATATAGTATATTCAATAATAAAGCTTAAAACCTACAACACTAAAACTTCAAGGGGATGTTGTTTTGATGATAAAATTAAACTGGTAGTATTAAAAACATATTCAACTTTATGTATAATTTTCTTGTTATTTCTTTCTCATTATTGTTGTTTGTCATGCTTACCACATGGAGAGGGCATCCTTTGATTTCTCTCTTTTAACTGGGATTTGGAAATTAACAATGCTTTGTGACATCATGTGTGTCTCTGAGAAATTATTTAAGTTCAAGCCTTAAAGAACTGATGTCTTTTAAGTTATTTCTTCTCAGAAGTTTGCTCTTAATCCCCATCTGTATGAAAAATTAATGACCCACTAGAGAAGGCCATCTACCTGAGGAAGCTACATTGGAAATGGATTCTCTAGATTCAGTCTAGGTGATCCACTTACAAATATGTACAAAGAGGAAGAGCTACCATGATCAATACTGCTCAAATTACAGATTTTGCAACAAAAGAAATATTATTTTAAACCAATAAAGTGTTAATTGTTTTTGTTTCATGGCAGTAGAGACATGGAGTATAACCTAAGGTTGTCATGTCATATGCTCATTATAATTATTGTTATTTGCAATAATTATAATATGCATATATGTATTATATAATAATATATTACAATATATAATAGAATATACTCTAATTTTACACTCTGATTTCACCTTATTAAATTAAAAATAACTTCAGTTCTATCTTGCTGCAATGATTTACTTCAATTTGTTTGTTAGATGAAGAAAAACAAAATCATTTTTTCAGGAATGTCAACATACAAACAATAATTTCCCCTGATGTGGCTAAGTCATACTAACTGATACATAACAGTGTTTAGGTGTATATTTCACAATGATTACTGCCTGTGATAAATTATATACTAAAGTGCTTTTAATTATATTTTTAGCAGCACTTTGAGGACAAAACTATCATTTGACATTGATTGACACATGGATTAATTTTACAGGTATCTCATACACTACATGCTTTCAGCCTATAAAATGAAGCTCAGAAAAGTCTCAGCACATGAAACAAAACCTGAAAAGAAATCAACTGCATTTGAGAAAGGCAAGAAAAACTTAAAGATGAGATTAAATTATGCTGGGTGAATATGGAGAAAGATTGGTTTATTCAATTGTTGCAATCCAAGTGAATAGTAAAAGAGAAACTAATATCTATCAATATAGTACAACAGCTGTAAATATTTTGCCTTCTGCAAGATAATTAACTTTTTTAAAATTTATATATTTGTGTGTGTGTGTGTGTGTGTGTGTGTGTGTGGCCAGCTCAGTCCACCAGGGGGCGGGGCTGGCTAGCATGTGGTGCTGGGGGATTGAACCGTGGTCCCTGTGCTTTGCAAAGCTTGTTCTAAGTAGGTGCTTTACACCACTGAGCCATCTCACCAGCCCGAAAATTAACTTTTAAATTATAAGTTATTACCTCCTGCCACATTGTATGACACTAAAATATTAATATTTACAGAGATATAATAATATTTGGTATTTGTAATATTCTGATTCAAATTTTCTCAAAGTAAAGAAAGAACTAGGGCTGGCAGGATAGCTCAGTGGACTAAGCATCTGCTTAGGCAAGTGCAGGGTCCAGGATTCCATTCCCAGCATCTCATGCTGTGCTGGCTCCACACCTAGGCACACTGAGCTGAACACTGAGTCCAGGTGTAATCCCAGCCCTGGGGAAGCTGAAAACAGGCAGAGCACTATGAGACCTAGCTGCACAGGGAGACCCTGTACCAAATGCATTAAGAGAGAGACACAGAGAAAGAGAGAGAGAGAAAGAGAGAGAGAGAGAGAGAGAGAGAGAGAGAGAGAGAGAGAGAGAGAGATTTGTAGATTTATTACAAACTTCAGCAGGCACATCCTACTACAAACTGGGGCATCACCATTTCCTACAATTTCTGTACCTGTGTTTAGAAGCCTCATAAAGCAAATGGACTACAAAATTGCAGCAGCAATCCATTTACTATGATTGTTCTCTATCAAAGTTGCTAAGAGAAACATAACAATTAAAGAACTGAAGAAGCCATATTTAGAAATTAGCCCTTGTAAACATAATTTTCCCAATTAAGAGTTGAATATAATAGAGAAAATAACATGTCCTTTCATGATAACTGGAAATACATTCTTCCGTATAGTTAGAGAATTGTAGCATTTTTTGTGGTAGGCAAAATAAATTTTCGAGGACTTAATATAAAAATATTGTTTCAAACTAAAATGTTATGAAAATGTGGCTTTGTATAATAGATGTTCTATGTTAGCATTATTAAAGTTGCTTTGTGGCAGGGTGCTCATAAAGATGCATATGCTAAAATTATTAAACTATATTTTTGTACTAATATCAGTTAGGAACTTCCAGTGTTGGTTTAAAATAGGAAATCAGTTTCTCCAAATGCCCTGCTCCTCTGATGACTTCATAAGGAATTAAAGTTACTGAGCAAGTCAACCATACTTTGTTCTATTGACATGGATGTATTAATTCAGTTTCCATTTTTTAAAGTTTTCCTATCTAAGAAAGTAGAGCTTCACTTAATAACATCATTAAAAAAATTAAAAACTTATTAGGGCTTTTATCACTACACAATGGAGAAGGGGTAAAGATGTTCAGCATCTTACAATGGGTCAACTTACACTTTTTCAAATTTATAGTGGTAAAAGCAATAATCACTCACTGGAAACTGTACTTAGAAGTTTTAATTTTGATATTTTCTCTGGTGTGTGCTCTGTGCTATGACACTCCTTGCGAGGGGGTGTATCTACAAGTTGTTGCTGCCAGGCAGACACATTTTTTTTTTATTTTAGGGTGAACAACCAAATTCTGAAATAAGAGATATGATCACAGGTATGAGAGAAAAGGACCGTCTGATATTAACCCATAAAAAGTTACTATTGTTGGGGAAGACTTGTTTGATTCACTATCTTCCCTTGCTAACAAAGTATATATGGAAGTCCTTTCTCAGCATTGTGCTATTCCTATTGCAAGAACCATGTGTGCTGTAACAGCAGGGATGTACCATGGTATTTGCAAGTGTGAGAGTAGCTCTCTAAATATACATCTGCACTGGAAGGAAATCCTCCTCTGTACCAGGAGGCAGCAATTTCCAACAAATATCAAACTCCTGACTGGGTGGAAATTTGCAGACACAGGCTGATTCCTATGTCTTAAACGCAGGCACTTTCTCATTGCTGGAACACATATGGTTGAATTTCTAAATTTCTGTGTAAAAATGTGTAACTGTTTATTTCTATTTTTTTCCAATTCTGGGGGGTTAGAGTTTAGCATATCAACAATTGATGGAAAGTACCTGTTCCATGTTATGTCAAAGGCATTTGATATTCAGACAGATACTGATGTTAACCTCAACTGCCTATGTTATAAGGTAATAATATCATTAAACTTCTCTTCTGGAGGGTTAACAACTTAAGTTTGCAGAGCAAAAATTAGAGAAAGAGAAAGGCTACAAGGATAGCCAAAATTTTGGCCCTAGCCCTTCAAGGTCAGTGAGGACTCAGGACATAAGAGAATCTGTGCTGTAACATCCTGGAACTCAATAATAACACTTGCAATTTAAAGAGAAAAGTTTTATTTGGGTTCACATTTATTGATGTTGCAATCTATAGTCAACTAGTTCCAGGGCCGGATGGCATGATAGAGAGGCAGAGAAAATGAAAAGATGCTCTTTGTAAGACAACCATAACACCAAGAGCCCAGGGAAGAGCTGGAAATGGTGACAACTTTCAGCATTACACCCCATGACCTGCCTCTTCAGACTAGGCACACCTTCCAAAAGGAGGCCATCTACAATGTTCCTATAACCCAATCCCTCCCAAAGCTCCCGCCTTCGATCCTGTGAGGCTTTAGTGGATATCTAGCTATGTATGTAAACATCACAAAGTGCCTTTAAAAACTGGTTCAAATTTTTACTAACAGGTGACTCTTATCTGTCAGATCATTTCAGCTCCTGTCCTCCTTTAACTGAAATCTCTTTCAGTTTTCTTTCCTTTTCAATTAAAGCTTTTGGCTATGAAGTCATGCTTTGATTCAGTTTTGATTTCTATTATTAACAAAACAAGTTCCTACTCATAACATAAATCAACACTCTAGTCTATGGTGTAATGTATTTGACACATTATATGCGTTATTTAACATTTTACAATAAACTTGGCTGTCTAGTAGATGATTTTACCTGTTTTTTTTTGTTGTTGTTGTTTGTTTGTTTGTTTTTGATGGAACCAGGGATTGAACTCAGGCCCTTGCACTTGCCAGGCAAGCACTTATTCAACTGATCTATCTCCCTGCCCCATATTTTACCTAACTGTTAATTAAAGTAAGTGTTGTCAGAGATTTAAGGTAGACCAGATTAAGATATGCTATGGTGTCCAGGGATTTAAGTGGACTAAATGGATTTCTAATGAAGACATTGTCTAAATTACTTTCCTTCTTGCTAGGATAAAATAATGAACACCCACAATGAAAATGGAAGTTTGTTTGGCTCAGTGTTTACAGAATTTAAATTTATAGCCAGCTGGCTTTAAGGCAGGGGATCATGACAGAGAGACAGAGTAGAGGGTCAACAGTTATGGAATTAGGGTGGAAGACGAGATACACCAAGGTAGATAGACCCCCAGGGCCCTAAGAGACCCACCTCCTCTGACCAAGCCTCACCCCTCAACATTACATCTAAGGCTTGTGATCTAGTTATCTACTCCAAGACTCACCTGTGCATGAGCTTTGTGGGGACATCTAGATATAAAGAAAAACTGATTTTTCAACTATAATGAGCTTATCAAACTATAAACTAAACTGTATATTAAAAATTTATTAACCTCAGGGCTGACCAAATAGCTCAGTGGATTAAAGTGCCTTCAAGCAGACACAGGAGCATGGGCCTGGGATTTGATCCCCAGGCCTGCTGTGCTGGCCTTGCCCCCAGAGCATGCTGAGACTGCAAGTGAGACTGGGTGTGGTAGCGCACAACTGTAATCCTAGGTTTTGGGAGGCTGTAAAGAGGTAGATCACTACTAGTAAGATCTAGTAGTGAGACCCTGAATACCCTGTAGACCTTTCCCTAAAAATACAAAAAAAAAAAAAAAAGATAAACCTCAATTGAACATTTTTTACCTTGAAAATTCAAATCTCTTTCTATGAATTACCAGCCCTTTCTCTACCTATTACTGATAGGGACTATTGTATTTTCTGCTTCTAAAAATTTGGCTGCAATACAAAAGCAGTTACATAGAATGAAAAGTTTTTAATGAGTCCTGTTGCACTGACACCTGTTAAGACAGTATTTCCCATATATACTTACTTATCAAAATAATACATAACAAAAAAGTATATAACAAAAACATCCAAATGTCAACTTTCA
>NW_004524751.1:4621264-4622472 GCF_000260255.1 Octodon degus
TTTTTAGTGAGTTTTCCTTTTTTTCAGCTTCCCAAACCTTGAGATTATAGGCAACCACCACCAGTTTCAGTCTCAATCCCAATCTCAGCTCACCCTGGGGGCCGGGCCTGCATGGCAGGCCAAGGATTAAAACGCTGGACCCTGCATCTGCCTAAGCAGGCATTTTAATCTGCTTAGCTTCTGGCCAGCTCCTTACAACACTTTTAAACTGAAATTTATTTATTTATTTACTTGTTTGCTAGTTTTGCATTTTAGGGAAGGGTCTACAGGGTGTTCAGGGTCTCACTAGTAGATCAGCCTCATAGTAATTCTTTTTTTAAAATTTTATTTTATTTTATTGAGAAATATCAATGAGACAGTTTCAAAACTGATTATTAGGACAGTTTAACATATCAATACTTGATTGAAAATACCCGTTCATGTTATGCCTAAGATGTTTGATATTTAGACAGAAAGTTAGGTTAAACCAAACTGCATATGCAGCAGGGTAATAATAATCTTCTCTTGTGAAGGATTAACAACCTAAGTTTGCAGATCAAACACTGGACAAAAAGATACAGTCCTGGCCCAGGCCCAGTGAGTTTCTGGAAGATCTTCAGTTTACCCTGCGCCAGCGGGACCTACTTGTCCCAGTCCAGGCGCAGCTTGGGTGAGACCCTCTTTCACCCCATTAGAACATCCCCCATCAGTCCATAGTACCGCCCCATGCTGACCCCCAAGTAGGAATTTCTGTCACATTCCGGGAAACCCCAGATCCAGTCCTAGCCCAGGCCCAGTGAGTGTGTGGGAGAGCTGCCTCTCCCCCGCTACTCCACCTTGTCCCCTCCAGGCTCAGCTCAGGCCAAGCATACAGGTCTAGGGTGAAACCCTGTAGTTGCAATCCCTGCAGAGAGTGTAGGGGACAGAACCACCCAGGTAGTCCAGGAGCAGAACATCTTGTCACAGGGGCACAACAGGTTCACCCCCAAAGACAGTAGCAGGAAGGAAATGAGCATAGCAGCCTACCCAAATCAGGCACAGCTGGATAAATCCAAAATTTGTAGATCTGAACCTGAACTTCAGTACATGCAAAGGTTATAACTAAACCAAAGATCTACAACAAAGGCCAGAAGACAGTGCTACACAACATGACAATGAGAAGGAAAAAATGCAATCTCAGAACCAAAGCCCATCCATAACAAGTGCAGAGGACACTAACACAGAACAAA
>NW_004524751.1:4626598-4627684 GCF_000260255.1 Octodon degus
CCTTGGAATTAATCTAACTAAAGAATTCAAAGACCTTTTCAAGGAAAATTACAGTACTCTTAAAAAAGAGATCAGAGAGGATTTCAGAAAATGGAAAGATATTCCATGCTCCTGGACAGGAAGAACCAACATTGTGAAGATGGATATACTCACAAAATTACTGTACAGATTTAATGCAAGCCCTATCAGACTACCACCAACATACCTCACAGAGGTAGCGAAATCATTCCTGAAATTTATTTGGAACCAGAATAGCAAAGGCAATCCTGGGTAATAAAGACAAAGCAGGAGGCATTACACTTCTTAACTTGAAATTATACTACAAGCCTACTGTGATAAAATCAGCATGGTATTGGCAACAAAATAGACTTTAGGATCAATGGAAAAGATTAGAACCTGCTGATACCCCTAGGAACACACTCAGTCACCTTATCTTTGACAAAGGGGCCAAATGTACTCACTTGAAGAAAGATAGCCTTTCTAAGAAATGGTGCTGGAAAAACTGGCTCTCTACAGGACAAAAATTAAAACTTGACCCAAATCTATCACCATGCAGTAAGCTAAAGTCAAAATGGATTAAAGATCTAAACATTAAAGCAGAGACACTAATTCTTCTGGAAGAGAAAGTAGGAGGAACTCTTGAAGACATAGGGGTAGGCAAAGAGTTCATGAACAAAAATCAAATTGCACGTGAAACATTTGAAAGAATTAACAACTGGGACCTGCTCTTACTGAGTTTTTTCATATCTAAAGAAATTACCAACAAAGTGAAAAGGCAACCCAGAAATTTGGAATATATCATGACAAATAAGTACTCAGACAAAGGTCTGCTCTCTAGAATTAATAAAGAATTAAAAAACACTAGGGCCCCAAAATTTAAAGATACAATCCAGAAATGGGCATCTAAGGTGAACACATACTTCCCAGAGGATGAAATTAAAGAAGCAAATAAATATATGAAGAAATTCTCCACATCACTAGCCATCCATGAAGTGCAGTTTAAAACAACATTGAGATATTATCTCACCCCAGAAAGAATGGCTATCATAAAGAAATCACCCAACAACAAATGTTGGAGAGGCTGTG
>NW_004524751.1:4628573-4637009 GCF_000260255.1 Octodon degus
GTGTTTTATCATATTCTGTTGGGACTTAAATTTCAACATATCAATACTTGATGAAAAATACCTGTTCCATGTTATGCCTAAGACGTTTTATATTCAGACAGATAGTGAGGGTAAGCTTAACCACCTAGGTTTATGGTAATAACAATAAGCTTCTCTTCTGGAGAAGCTTAACAACTTAAGAGCTTAACAACCTAAGTTTGCAGACCAAAATTAGAGAAAAAGGAGGGCCACAAGGAAAGCCAACATTTTGGCCCTAGCCCACAAAACTCAATTAAGTCTCAGGACATACGAGAACTTGTACTGTAACATCATGTAACTCAGTAGTGTCCAAAATTTTCTGATCAAGGATATTATGAAGCCAAAGAGGAAAGTGATTGATGATTTTTGATTTATTTATTTAGTTTTTGTTCCTCGAATGCCTTCAGGGCACTTTTGGCCAGCGGGAGAGTTGTGAGCTTTGAACTCCAGCAACCTGATGCTGACAGCTTTGTGGAAGCAGCCACTTAAAGGACTGAGCTAGGGCCAGGCCCCCAAGGAAAGTGATTGATGATGTAGAGTGTGCCTAAGGAGAGTCATCTGGAGAGACAACATTCTCTCAGGCTTTCACAGAGAGCTAATTCTTTTGTTTACAGCCTCTCAAGAGCTGGGATTACAGGCACACCACCATGCCCAGTCTCTATGGCTGTCTCAGCGCTCCCTGGGGGGTGGGGCCAGCATGACAAGCCAGGAATTGAACCCTAACCCCTGCTCTTGGTTACAGGTTCATAATCCACTGAGCTATTTGGCTGACCATTTACGTTAAAATTTAGAGGCTACAGTTTTGGGCAAAATTATAAAATAGCACGCTAATATAATGTGGATAGAAGCCTGGATATTTAGTCAATGAGAATTTTGGGGATAATAACATAAATTTATTACAATTAAAAAGCGATAGAGTTTTTTAAAATAGGAAACTGAGTGTGTGCATAAATTCAGGGAAAATTTATATTCTCACTCAGTGATCAAGATTTTAAATTGGCAGATAAAAACAAATATGAGCCATTTAAAAATTTGCCTATCATTTATCAGAAGTATACTATACAATGTTATACGACAGTATAATAAATTTTTTAGAAGAGATTTCAAATTTGATATAAAATTAAATAAAATACCTTAGCATATTAAATTTATTTTATGTGATTTTGGATTCCAACTTAAAATTTAAAAAAACAATAAAATGAATTGTGCTTTTAACAACTGGAAAAGGTATACAGTGGATAATGTTTATTTTAAAATGTCTAGCCAGTTTCTTTCCATTTCAATTGTTAAAATTTTAAGTTAAGATGTTAAAATAAGTGCAATTTACAGCAAAATGTTATTGTATCAAAAGTTCTGAGAGGATATGTAGCATTTTAATTTTCAGATACTTACCTTTAAATTGTAAACACCTACCACTGTGAAAGAGTTAAAGACCTAACACTACTAGGCTTAGCCCATACCCATGTTCTGTTCCCAGACTGTGTTTATCTTTCTCCAAACATGTTAGACTCAAAGTAACTTGTTGATGACCAAATGGGAACTTCAGATTCCTGAGTAAATTATCCCTGTTCACTGTTAATGATGGAAGTCCTTAATATACGCAAGATAATGAAGTATTTTCTTTAATGAAAATTGACTTGTATGTAGCTTTTAAAAATATTTTTGCTATTTTTGGCATCTGAATAATACACACCTAGAATAATATTATAAGTACATTAAGTATTCCTGTTATGCTTTTAAAAATAGAAAACATGAATTAAGACAACGTAAACTTTTTTTCTATACTGGAGCTCAAACTCAGGACCTTGCATTTGCCAGGCAGTTGCTTAAGCTGCTGAGCTATCCCTGTAGGCCTGTAAAGTTTGAAGGACAATAAAATTTTAAACGGAGGAACATGTTTGGCAAAATCATCCCGTTATCTGTGCCTTTCATAAACACATACTATCTTTACAAGATATATTTTAATTAAAATATCATTTCCAACTCCAAAATTATATTGTCTCAAATATTTGTAAGTGAGTGGAACGTTTTATTCATGCAGAAAATAAACAGAACATCATCAATTACTAAAATTCTAAAAATCAAGCATTTTAGTGATTAAATTTCCATTTGCTTTTGAAGTACATGATTCTATATACATTTCTGTTTTGTTTACATAGGATGCTACCCAGCACTGAAGAAAAATGTTTATGTGTTTTATTTTTTCCTCTTCAGTTTGTGTGTCCTTGAACTAAGTAGAAGAAAGCAGCATGTTACAATCACTGCACTAAATGGATAGATTGTGACGGAGGACGACAGGAAACAAGAATGCGGGTGTGCTTGACAGTGTTCTGTGATCATTCCCCATGCAACTAACAAAATCATAAAGCCTTTTATCTTTTGGGAGCGCACAATGAGACACTGATTTGACTCGAACAAAACGTTCAGTATTTCTTGGAATCGCTGCCTATATCTCAATTATATTCTGTGGGGCATATGAATTTGGCTATTATTTTTACCTTCATGAAAGAGTAGTATTGAAGAGTTCCATCCTTCAATAGCTCCTGTGGAGAGTGAAATGGGAAAATGAATGGCTAGAATTTACAGCCTCTTATAACAGCCTCCGACTGTCACAAGGCCGGAGCAGTAATCAGCTTGTCAGGGCTGTGCAGCTGAGGATGCCCACACCTAATACCTTCCCTTCGAGAGAAAGACAGTTTAGGAAAGTTGGAAGTTTTATTCATATGTAGGTGACTATGTTGTATAAATTCTATGCAAATACCATGAAAAAAGTGCCTCATAATTAACGATTCATTTTTATCTATTCATGCCATAAAAATAATAATAAAACTGGAAAATATTGCAGCAAATTGGAAGAGCAGAGTTGATAAGGCCATGAAAATATTCAGGATAAATATTCTTCATGCTGATTACATGAAAGGTTTTGCGCAGTTCACTTTATAAAAATGTAGAATTCACACTTAACCACTTTGACATGTACAGTAACTTTAATAATTTCAGAGATAATATATACAGATATTTTTGATACCGAGAATCAAATCCAAGACCTTGCACTTGCCAGGCGGGCACTTTGTCACTGAACATTACCCCCAGCCTTAGAGATAATATTAAAGAAATTTTATTTTATGAAATATCTATGCGTATTATGCTGAAATTTCCAGTTGCTTCTTGAAAACCCTTAACTTCAATTCAGCATTTATTTTCCTGATATTTTAATCCACAAATTAAGCTCTATTCTGTTTGAGTTTAACTTTTATGCAATAATATCTAAATTCCATTTTGATAAAAATAAGTATTCTGCATTCACTAAATTACTGAAAGTCACTCTACCATTAGTTACGGATATTCTCATCTTGAACAATGTGTTGTACTCATAAAATGATGAAATGTGGAGATTTGTTAATTGTCATTTGTATTTTAAAGGGCAAAAATAATAAAAATTAGCAGTTAGAATTTTCCATGGTGAATGTAATCATCATCTATCTCAACATACTTAGTTTGTAGTTTAAGTTTTCTTTCAACCTTTCAGATAAAGCTAATGATCACATCCATCATAAGAAATTGTACTTATATTTGGTACATCCTGATTTTCTTTTGTTTTTCCCTTCCCTCTCCCTTCAACCTTGCTTCCCCTCCTCATTGGAAACAGCTTCATTTTCATTAGTTTATTCTCATTTTTCCTTTTCCCTTCCTTTCCATCTCCTTCCCATACCCTATTTCCCATTCCCAGTAGCAATTACTTTCTTCTTGTTTCAGAATATCTATTATAAATTTTGATCCTTATTTACACTTTCAGTTTTACACACCAGAAAGAGAATGTAATATTTACTCATGAGTCCAGTTTATTTCAGTGAAGAGTATGGTTTCAAGGTGCATCCATTTATGTAGAAATATCTTCAGTTTATCTTTCTTTGAGGCTGAGTAGGACTACATCATATTAAAAAAAAAAAAAACAACCCACATCTTCTTTGGCCATTCTTTGATTGGCAGGCATTTGTGCTGTTACCAAGATTTAGCAATTATAAATTTCACTACTATCAATGTAATTATGTATATATTTCTTTGGTATGATGTTTTTATTTTTTTCCACAACATACAAAGAAATAAAACAGGAAAGTCAACTAGCGCCTCTAGTCATAGTGCTTTGAGAAAACTCCACACTAACTTCCATAGTGGTTGTACCAGTCTACACTCCCCCAATCAATAGAGAAGGGTTACTTTTTCCCCACAGACCCTCCAGCATTTCTTACCGAATTCTCTCTCTCTCTCTCTCTCTCTCTCTCTCTCTCTCTCTCTCTCTTTCTCGTTTCTTTTCTTTTTTGTTTTGATGTGTTTGATACAGGGTCTTAATACACAGCTCAGGATCATAGTGATCATTCTGTTTTCAGCCTCCCCAGCTCTGGATTTAGAGGTGTGTGCCACCATGCCCTGGCTCAGATTTCCCAGTGGTGGGTAAGCGTGGCATGTGGTGGTGGGGATCAAATTCTGGCACCTGAGTTTGCCTAAGAAGGCACTTAGTCCACTGAGCTATCTTGCCACACCTTCTTATTGGATGATTTCTTGAAAATAGCTAGTCTTTCTGGATTTAGATAGAATCTTACCATTGTTTTAATTTTCTTTTCTCAAATGAACAGTGATGTTAAAAATTTTTCCATAAATTTATTTGCCAATTGTACTGTTCTTGAGAAGTATCTATTCATTGAAGATTCCTTCTTTAAGTTGGAATTGTGTGATTTTTTGAGTACTTTATATATTCTAGATAGTATTTTTTGTCTTAGCAATGCTAGCAAAAGTATTGTTCTCCATAATGAGGTTGTCTTTTTATTTTGTTTGTGTTTACTTTCACTGTGAAAGCTTTTAAATTTGATGAGATCTTTGTTTTTTATTCTGTGTAACACTTCCCTCCTCTGTTTCATTTCACCAGCAAGTCTCTGTCCTCTCTCTTCCACTGGTAGTAGGGGAGGAAGAGTGCTACTGACCAACTCAGTATCTCTGCCCGCATGGTGGAGATAGCCCTAGCCACTCATGGACCTCCTGTCTCTTCTCTTATGTGCAGGAGGAGCTGTGGAAGACTGATTCTGTTCCACTCACTACCTTCACTGCCACCACTGTGATCCTAACTTTGTTGCCACTGAAAGTTCCAAGTAGCCACTATGGTATGTCACACACACACACACGAAAAAGTAGTAGCTTACTGCAGAGGGAGCAGCTTCATGTTCCCTCAGCCCTCATAGTGACAAGAAATTTGCTGCCACTCTGCAACATCCTCTTTAAAGGAAGGCAAAGGTTGTGAGGGACCTTCTATCCCAAAGCTATCTCATATGGCTTGAGTTTGTCATGCTAGTGACATCCATCAGGTTTTGGAGAACTTTCCAGAATGGCAGCTCCTGCTCAATGCAAGGGCCTCATTCCCAGAGGTGCCAGGATTAATTAGGCAACAGAATATTTGTCCCTCTCATTCTTCCAATTGCCTGTGCTCTGCTTTGACTTGGTTTTCTAGAGTAACTCCGACATGGCTTCTCTATTCAAATATGTTGAAGCCCCAGTGTATTTATTTTTATAAAAGTTCAAATAATTACTGATAATTATTTGACATACTCTATCAACATTACATTTTAAAAGAACAAATTAGGAAATTAGCTACTTGTAAGCAGAATTTTAAGTAGCAGATACAGAAATACACTTGTAAAGTTAACATCTGGCCTGGGAGCACCACCTAAGAGTGGAGTCTAAACTAATGTCCAACATGTTTTCTATTGACCTTGAGCTTGTCTTTCTAAATGTTATGATCTCAAAATTTTAACTGGTTCTGACCTGTATTTTATGTCAAAGCCGGTTTTAAATTCTATGCTTCTCATAACTTTTAGCAGTACTTTATTGATCTATCATTTTCAATTTGTGTTCACGGTATACCCGATTTGCCAAACAGTATTTGTAAAATTTTCTAGGTGCATACTGATAGAGAATGAGCCTTTCTATACAGTGTATCTGTATACCTTTTTTTTCAGAATTAGAAAATAAAAACCAATAGTAGGCAGAGCTATCACAGGGTTTCATTGTTCTCATCATCCTACCCTGGTTTTCCTCTTGCTTCCTACCACTGAACACCTCCAACGCTGGATAGTCGACATACTTTACGTTTTTATATATCTCTTGTTTTTATATTTGTATTAAGCTCAATTATTTTGCAACTTATAACTTTAAACAACTACTTGAGTACAAAGGCAATCTGGAAAGTTAGTTGACATTTACTATGAGTAAACATAAAACATCTTAAAATAAAATTTCTGAAATTATCATGAGCTTATACAGAATAATATCCTAGAGCTACTTAGCTATCCACCTTACATTTTTCTCCTACTTTAAAAGTAAATTCAGCATTCGTTGAAATGCCAAGATGACAAACTAAGATGACAAGCCTCGTATTTTTATATTGAATAGCTTTAGCATTCTCTACTCTACTTTAAAACAATGCCTCAGGCCTGAGAGTGAGGAACCCAATTTGGGGATCAGGATATTTCAGTCCATGATGCCTCACATTAGATGCCAGAAAGGTGCCAATTGTGTGAAGTATTTTTTTTTCCAAAAGATAAGTAAGTGTTTTCATTGACCTTCAGAGGATAATGGTGGGATAACAAGGACTTGCTGCCTTTCTTTCAGCTGGATACAAATGAGGGTTACACAAAGAAAATAAGAATTATTTTCTTCATTTCTTAGTTTCAATTAAACTGTGAGGTTAAACATCCCTTCAGTGTGTCTGTGATCAATATTCACAATGACTTAGTGTAACAAAAGACATACAGGGAGTGGATTAAATATAAATGGGTTGTATTGAGAAATTCTAAGATTTGATCCCCGGCCCCACATAGCATGCCAGCCCTGCCCCGAGGCTTGCTGAGCCAGCCATCAAGACCAGGCATGGTAGCACACACCTGTAGTCCCAGCACTGAGGAGGCTGAAAACAGGAGGATCACTATGAGTTTGAGCTGGTTAGTGAGATACTGTACCAAATACATAAAAAAGAGAAATTCTAGACAAAAGCTGTATTATTAACATATTATGTTTACAATATTTATGGTTATAATTGAAGAAAGTACAAGAATCAGTATCATTTTCCTTTTTCATTCAGTCTTAGATATTGACAAGTGTTTGCATCATGTATCTCTTCAAGGAGAAGCAAAGCTTTAAAAATAGATATTTCTTCTATGCTCTATGTAGATTTTAGATTGAACAAAACAGTAGCCTTCATGAAACATTTACATAGCATTCATTTATGGTACATAAGAAAAAAATGAGAAAGAAAGGTTTTTAGTAAATATTTGAAATGAAACAAGAGATCATAGATAGAACAATGACCTGAAAATAAGTGTATTATACCGAGAAGGCTTTCTCCTTAACAGAATACTTACACTTATACATGAGGTAGGTTCTCTACTGCCTCATGGTAGTGATTTATAAATTTTTCACTTATAAATAGCAAACATTTATATAAAGACAGAGATAGTATAAATAAAAACAAAATCTATAAAACATAACATCTCTAGAATTTTTAGATATCTAATAATGAAAAATTCCAACAAAAATTATAAAGTATAAGTTGAATTATATGCAATAGTTTTACACTGAATAGGAAGGCTTTGTTTACCTTAAAGCTTTAAATTTGATGTAAGTGAGGCTCTGCATGAAGGAGAAAAGTGAGTATTCTTTCAAAATGAAAATGAGTGTATAAAACATAAAGTCGTTTTTAAACATACCAACATTTTCAGATAGCATTTTAATACCGTTTTCAAATTTTTGGGGTAAAATCTCATGTAACAGATAAAAGAAACACTCAGATTAATTGTGCTCATGTAGTTTTATTTTAAAGATGTAAGTGAAAACATGAAGAAAACGAAGGCATTCAGCAGTCAATTGTCTTTAGTGTGATTGTAAAATTTTTCATTATAAATCAAAATCTCTTTCTGTAAGTAAATTCTGAACAGAAGCTTTAGCTTTCTGCCTTTTATCATCTGCTCTGAAGCAAGATCTTTAGTGCTCTATTTCACATTGACACATAGAAGTGAAAGATTAAATTACTTAGTCCAATGTTTAATTCAAAGACTCTTTGTTAATTTTCATTTTATATAATAAACTAGGGATTTTTCCTAAATCTTTTCAGCACTTATTATTATAATCTATGGAAAACAACAAAAAATAGCTATACCAAAATGAAATAAGTTTAAATAAAATAAATATCTGTTAATTATTATTAGCACTTAGCCATCCATCATAAACGAGACTTCTATCTCAGTATTTCCTCCATTTTCCTTACTTCTGTTTTCATGACTTCTCAATTTTAACTGTGTCTTTATTTTCAGGGACTCCTCGGATATGCCTCTCTTTTAAGAAAGTTACTTTTAAACAACAGGTAAATATATA
>NW_004524751.1:4637109-4646569 GCF_000260255.1 Octodon degus
TTTGGTTCAGGTTCTCACTAATACACAGCTTAGAATCATAGTTATCCTCCTGTTTCACCTTCCCCAGAGCGAGTATTATAGGTGTGTGCCACCTGCCCCGTATTGGTGGATGGCTTGGTGTGCCTGGGGTGGGGCTAGCACAGCATGTGTTAACAGGTATTAAACTCCGGTCCTTGTGTTTGTGTAGGCTGCCATTTAGACAGCTGAGCTATCTCCACAGCCCAAATAGATACATTTGGAATATGAAAAACCACTATAATATGTCTGTACAGAAAAAGGCCACACTCTTCTCCGTCTCTTTCTCTCTGTCTCCTTAAGTACTGAGGATACAATTCAAGGCCTAGTGCATGCTAGGAAAGTACCTTCACTCCCACTCAGCTATACTCTTAGTTGTGGAAATTTAAGGCGTTTTCCAAATTCTAGTCTTCCACATGTACTTTCCTGAATTTGTTGAAAACAATCCTTCCTATGTAATTTAGTAAAAGTATAAGGGACACAAGGACTTCATTATTTTACGCCTCTATAGGAGAAAAGATATGTAAGATTCAAAATACCAGGTCAGCCAGGTAGCTCAGCAGATTAAAGTGTCTGCTTAGGCAGGCACAGGGCCTGGAGTTTGATCCCTGGTGTGCCATGTAGGCCCCGCCCCCTGGGCACACTGAATCTGCGAGTTGGCACTCGCCTGTAATCCCAGGAGTTGGGAGTGTGAAAATAGGTGGAAAACTATGAGTCCAATCTGTGTAGTGAGACCCTACACTAAATACACTAAAAATAATAATAATAACAAAAGATTGAAAATACCATCTGCAGCCTCAACCAAGCCAAGTAAATAGGGTACAAAAAGCTAGCTCAACTCACAGTTTTCATTTTAAAATCCAGAATTAAACTTGTAGAGACCAAAAGGTAACAGTACATGGTTATTTCCAAAAGGTGCAGACCCAGCTGGGGATATATCTCACAGCAGCAACTGCTTGGAATATGCTAGGTTCTGGGTTTTTTCACCAGTACCACACAAAGAAAAAGAAAAAAAAGGAAGTTGACAGATATTTTATTCACTTCCTAGACCTGCATTTAATAATAGTGAATTGTGTTGATTGTTGTCCGATTCATCTTGAAAAAACAATCTCAATTATACTTTTGTTTAAATAATTATAGTAATGAAAAATTTAAAAGTATTCATAATTATTTTGAATATTAACTTATATTTAAAGTAGAAACTGCTTTATGTAGTAAAGCAAGAACATTAAAATATATGTGTATGACTATATATAATCCATATTTACATAAATACGTATACATGCTTTCACATACAAGTATATCACACTCTACTCTAGAAATACCTATAAAATTAAAATATTTTAAAAAATAAATGAAATATAAACATGAATAATATTTTTCTTGTCCTTTAATAGGTTCAGGTATATGCAAATATGTGCTTATATGTAAAGACATGTCTTGTGAAGATAGACAAAAATCATATAGACAAAATTTCTCCACAGTAAAATATTTACTTACAATCCTGCATTTCTTAAAATTCAACAAAAAGGCAAAAACCATAAAGAAGGGTATATGGAGAATAAATGAATTAATCATCAGTAAGATACAGAACTATCAAATGTCTTCAGTGTTTTACCTCTAAACATGAGGAGTTAGTTTTAGCCACTCTCAATAAGCTTCTAGCAACCCTATCAATGTTTCTGATGGTTTAAATATAGCTTTTCTTAATCAGCAACCTCGTGTTATCTCTGTCTCCCTTTTTCTCTCTGTTTTGTGTCTCTATCGCTTTCTTTCTCACTGAGAACTGAATCTAAAGCTAAATCCACAACCAGTTCACTTTTCTTGTTCTTTTTCTTTTTTCCTATAATTAGGACAGGGTCTACGGGGTTTACAGAGTCTCATTATGTAGATGGGACTCGTAGTGATTCTCCTGTTTTCAGCCTCCCAAGGGATGGGATTACAGGCACTCGCCACTCAGCCCAGTCTCAATTGCCATCTCAGCGCGCCTTGCAGCTTGGCCAGCACAGCACGCCCAGGTCTCAAACTCTGGCCTCTGGGCTCTGCCTAAGCAGGCAGTTTAATCTGCTGAGCTTCAGGCCCACCCACAGTTAGTTTTGAAGCTAATATTTCCATGCTAAAATGGGCTTGAATTTCTCCTCCTCATGTTCCCGACAAGCTGTGGCTATAGCTATGTGCAGTAATACCCAGAACCACATTTTATATATACATGTCGAGGACACTCCACTATTTTAAAATTACTATAGTCAATCAAATCAATAAAGATAGTTTTAAAAATAAAATATTTGTCAAGTTACCTGATGAATTTTTTTAAATGTATTTGATATGGGCCCTCACTACACAGCTCAGACTAGTAGTGATCCTCCTGTTTTCAGCCTCCCCAGCACTGGGATTACAGGATGTGCCACCATGCCTCATCTTGGTGGCTGGATCAGTTCACCCAGGGCTGGTGACAACAGGGCATGTGGTTCCACTGTGGAGGGTCAAACCTTTGTCCGGCACTTGCCTAAGTAGGTGCTTAGTCCACTGAGCGATCTCACAGGCCCTTACCTGATAAACTCTTAATATTAGTTTGGTTATTCAGTACTTAATTTTTCTGTGTATTTATTTATTTTTTATTGCATTGTATTTTTTTCATTGAATTGATTTTTAGGAGAACTTTATTTTTGTTGTTGTTGTTGCCAAGGACTGAATCTAGAGTTTCCAGCTTGCTAGGAAAGTGTTCTACTGTTGAATCAAATCTCCAACCCCCACTTCTTCTTCTTTTTTTGTCATTTTTTTTTATTTGTTTGCTTTGTTTTGTGGCTCGCTCAGCCCATCTGCGGTCAGGGATGGCACAGAATGTGGTGCCCTGGATCAAACCTGTGGTCCTTGCACTTGCTTAATCTTGCCTAAGCAAGAGTTTAAGTCCACCGAGCTACCTCACTGGCCTCAATTCAGTATTAGTTTAAAAAAAGTCAATAAGTTATTTAAAAGAAAATCCTGAATAATTAATATTACTGATTTTACTATATCTTGGAATTGAAAAAAGGAATTCAATGTTAAGTGGGCAAAAGAAATGTAAAAATATTCTGACTATCAAAAAACCAAATAAAACAAACCAAGCAAATTATGTTCAAATATATGTATTTGCCAATTTTAAATGCATCCTATACATGCACATATTTATATTTTATATACATACATCACTTTGATTAAGACCAACAGAGAGGGTTTCACATAATTTCTTTCTACCTTTTTATAATTTTTAATATAATAATTGCAGAAATTATATATGATCTTGAATAATATTATGAATACTTTTAACTTTTTCATTATTATGATTATTTATTCTTGAGTATAATTGAGAATTTTGCAAGATGAATTAGACAACAATCAATAAAATTCATTATCATTAAGTGTAGGTTGGTCTAAGAAGTGACTAAAATATGTGTCAAGAGCTATGAAAAGTATATGAAAGCTAGAAAGTTAGCTTATCATGCTTGTTAGATCCTAGCAGGAGATTTGAGACTCCTGTGAGACAGATAAAAGGCTCTTATTATTTATGGCAGCAGCAATATGCAGTTTGAATGCTTGTACAACAGCCAATCCAATTCTCACTAGTGACATGATAAGAAAGCAAAGATACTCACAAACTGAGGGATATTTAGAGGGGAAAGCCCCTGGTCACTGGAAAGCTTGATGCTCTATGGAAAGCATTCAGCTTTGCACTGGGTCTTTGCTTTACGATACTGGAAGAAACTGACCATTTCTCAGAAAAGACCCATCTCTGTCTTCCAAACGTTTTCTCATGTGAATACCAATGAAGGATAATCAAGAAGATAGGCAGCCAGTAATTTTGCTCAGAAAAAAGGAGCATATGACATACATCAAGTGTAATATTGACTTCTAACAGTAGCTAATATAATTATTAAGTACAGGCTAGTTTCCCAAATTTCATCCAAAATTATTTGAACATTCAATTTGACCTCACCCTTACCAAAAGCAGATAACATTTACCAATTTTATAAGGATATATCAGACAAATTTCTAATGTAACATCTCTGTAGTTTAATTTCCATTTTTATCACAGAATAAAATTTACTTCATTATATTTATTATTTTATTAATTTAAAAGTACTGTTTAAATTTAAATTCAAGAAATATTAATCTGTTTTCTTTTAAAATTTTCTTACATTTATTTTTTAAAAATAGAATGCTTGAAGTCCTAGCCAAGCCCGACCATTCACCTTTTGAAGCACTGACCAGGGAGAAATCTTTGCAGTTCTGTCTAGGAAGCTCACATTACTAAAAACAAAACAAATATATGCATGAAACAAGCCCAATAATATGCATGAAACAATTTCAAATAAAAAATAGCAGTGGAGAAAAAAATTAAAAAATAAGATGTTTGTTATATTATCTGATGCACTCATGTCCATTTGTTTTTCAATACTTAAGTTTAATATCAATAAGTTAATGATAAATAAGTTAAGTTAATATCCGTAAGACAAGTACCACATAATACTTGCTTTATTATCTTCCCACACTTTTTAAAATCATTTGGAGTTCATTTTTGTTAATGAGCAAATTGTTTCTTATTTCTTTATCTACTTTATTTGATTATTTTCCACAACTCCATGACATAGTATAGATGAAGAAGTAGTAATTAGTTGTCTCAGTTACTCTTCTCTCGTTGTTGGGACAAATACCTGACATCCAAAATGAAGGAAAGGTTTATTTAGCTCACAGTTACTGGAGGTTTCAGCCCATGTTCAGCTGGGTCCGATACAGAATGCCACAGGGCAGACAGCAAATTTCATGGTGGCAGCAAAGAGCAGAGAGCAAAATGAAGGATCAGCGGCAACAATGGCTACAGAAAAGAGTCTGCCTTTCTTAAATTGCATTCAGGCTACCCGCTTTAGGCTGGGTGCAGCACTTACACCCAGCAGTAATAAAAACCACAATCCCAGTGGATCATGAGTAAATCTCAAACTGTAGAAGTCCCCACCCCATGACTGCGTGAGACTTTGGGGGGACAACTAGACACAAATCATAACTTTAGTCAACATTTTATTTTAAATAGTTTATTGCCATTTAAATTATGAAGTGAATACTCAAATTAACATGAATGAATCACAAAAAGTAACAAATATTTTATCATCTTATTTATTTGATTCATTGTCATTGTTTTAAAATTGTTATGAATGTCATATGGTTGTAGATACTTCACAAATATAGCTAAATAAATCCATAAGTATCAAAATATACATATATACATTGTGACTTGAAACAAGTTATGTTTTCTGAATTTAAGATTAGGTCTAGGATCTACTATAATTGTTTCTTAAATATTATTTACATCCCAGAATATAATTTTCAATAGTAATTTAGGAGGAGATATTAATCTGAATTAATCAGTTACTAATCTGAATTCATTATGTAATTAGATTATTCATCATCAGTAAAAATAGACAACAAAAACTGTTTATATAGAACTATTATTGGATTGCATAATCTTTAAAATCCTAACTGTAAAGTACCTGATACAAATGTGTGAGAGAACCCAAAATGGAATGAACTATTACTAATGACTTTTAGAAAGGCAATGAGAAATGAATTTATTGCCACTTCATCATGACATTATTTTTTTTCTCTTTTCAACTTTAAAACTGATGATTATCAGCGATAATCACACAGTTGTTGGCCATCGTAAAACAGAACAATGAATCAGTAAGTTGGCAGCGAGGATTCAGATTCTACAGATACTGGTAATGTGCATTTGGAAAAAGATTAAATGAAAACTAAGTATTTTGAAATGTATTTTTATAATGATAGCTTCTATGATTCCACAAATTTTAATAAAATATCCTTTCCATGAATTTATAGGACTTCAAAGCCCATAATGTTTGTTTTAATTGAGTAACTACTCGTATAAGAAAAAAGCCCTTTGAACAACTTAAATATTTTTGTTTTATTTCTATAGATTGTCTTGAAATTTTATAGTTTTCAGAATTATCCTGAGTAAATTTGAAGTGTTTTTGAAGGTTGTTGATGAATCATTTAAAAAGAATAAAACTTTTGGCTTTCATGTAGGAATAGTCTGAGACTGTAATAACTTCACAGACTTGCTTTTCATCTTGCACTAAAATGTTTTCAGTCAACATTTATTAACTTATCTATCAAGCAATAACATGGAGCATTGTGGGAAAAAACACCCTATACGGTACAATTATAAATGTCAGTATGCTTACAAGTTAATACTAGTGACAATAATTTCTTTTCCAAATACTTTCAAATTCACATCTTAAGAAGTTTTCCTTTTCTCTAACCTTTCATTAATTTCACGTCTTTTCCACATAATTATATCTTCTATTCGCATTCAGTTCAGTGCTTAAGTTTTTGTTTTTACATGTATTAAATTTTATGTTTTGTAGTCAATCTTATACATACTTCTATGTAATTTACATAAGCTCAAGTTGATAAGTAGAGACTGAAGTGCTTTTCAACAGGTCTAGCTGATAAGCATAGGCTGAAGTGTTTTTCTCCATCATTGTATGTTCTCCATATGATAAATCACTAAAATCATGACATAGACACAAACCTGCCACTCATCTGTCCATTTATGCAATTGCTCTCTAAACAACTTATGAGTAGAAAGACAACAGAGCTCTTCCCAAACCGCAAGACTTTAGCATTACTTGAAAAGTAGCAGAAACTTAATAACTACTGTCATGCAGAGGCCAAATAAAAACATAGCAGCTGTTCTGTTGTGTATGATCCACAGCAATCTCTAATCCTCAAAGATATAATTAGTCAGACCTAACAAACACTAATGGAAAATTTATTCATATTAATGAAAATTAAGGAAATACATAAATCAAGCTCTGATTTTCTAAGACTGAGATTATACTTTGTTTTACTCTTGTTTGTTTGCTTTTTAGGACTGGAGCCTGAATCGTATGAGGTTCACCTATTTTAAGAGCCCATGAAATGGCTGTGGACACTACCAGCTAAGATTGGAGAACTCTCCTTACAAGCTCCATCACAAATATTTACTTGTGCTCTTCCTTTCATGAGTTTACATGTAATAAAATTATGGGACATTTTAACAGATGTGTAAAACAATAGTAAAGAAAAAATAAGCAGATTAATATTTAAGTGATTTAATCACCTTTAACCTGTGAAAAACTTCAAAGATTAATAGTTTCCTTTTTTTATATTATGGACTTTGACATGGCCAAGGCCCTCCTACCACCCACTAGGAGTTAATTCACACCTAGATAAAATTCTAGTTGTTTCGTTTTCAACTGATACCATTTTTTCATGCAAAAATATTTATCAATGTATAGAGGTGTTTTTAATTGACAGAAATGGTGTGTGTGATGTTGTGGAGGGAGACATGTCCACAATTTTTGGTGAGTGCCAGAGATGTGGCTGAGCATACTTAAATATCTCCATAACAGGAGCTGACTCCTCCCAAAGTGTAACAGTGTCAACAGGAAAACAGTCTTTTTACGTACAGTCTAGGTTAAATATTCAGTAATTGATAAAATGTTCTATATTATCAATTACAGAATTCTATATTTAAAGAAAATAAATTATTCCTTTTAAAAAATAATGGAATTTTACTGAAAAAATTAATTTTATTTTTTATTTGAAGGTTCAGTTTGGAAACAAAAAAGGTAAATTTTGCAAAATGTTGTCTTCCAGATCTTTATACCCACATCCATGTTCCAGATGCTCCTGCAATTACTAGATATGAAAATGTAGAGCTTAATAACATCAGAGAACTAATTAGTGCATAAAGCAAAGCTAAGGCCAACAATGCTCCACTGTATTTAATTTATCATAGACCCAGTCTCTCTCAAATTTAAGCTTACTATTATCAATAGACAGTCATGAAAGTTTCTGTAGAAGACAAAGAAGCCAAAAATCCATACTGGATCTGTTTCATGAACACGCTCTGGAAACTATTACATTATTTTGCTTTAAATTCCATTATTTGGAAACTATACGATGACTTTGCACTCCCCCCATGTAAAATACCAGAGGGACGTAATCTTCCTTTGAACCTAGGAAGTCATGGTATTTTATTGAAAAAAAATGTTATGTATTCTCCAGGCAAAATACAGCTATGTGATTTCACCATATTTTCACTGCCTGTCAAATATGTATACTCTATATTCACTATATTTGAATTTTCTTTCATCTAGAAGGTCTCTCTTTCAAGGGTGAGGTCTCTCTGCTTTGCCATCATAATGGAAGTGGGGAATCAGTGAGAGAGTTGGAAGCTGTGCAAGACTCATATGAAAGAACAATAAATTTGGAAATTCATCTTGAGGGAAACTCACTGACAAAAACAAAAACCACCAGGAACATATACTATTCTAATTAAATCATATTTTAAAAACAACATGTTTATGAAATATAATTTGGATAAATTTATTCTTAGCCAAATATGTCTGAGTGTTGAAGCCCTGGTTATCTTATGTTAAAATGTGCCTCATGGTAGCAACTTTTAAAACAGCACACCTAAACAATCCCTTATAAGTACTTACTTCCAAATTAAGTGAGATTTCAGGATGATAGGTACAAAGTGAAAATATTTTCATTATTTGGCCTGGTTTACAAGATAGCACTTCACTTGTATATTAATAAATATCAATTAGTCCCAGAGCACTATTTCCTTGTAGGGATTTTAAGTTTGCTAACAATGTCTAAACAGCAAATTTAGAGTTCATTTAAAAACCACACTCAGTGTATGTTATGTTGGCTTACTCATGATTTTAAAGGTGTGAATGTTTTCCTGTTTGAAAAGTCCTCTGACACAGCACCTGCTCTAAATGTTCACTTTATCATTCTTGCCAGTGGCTGTACACACAAGAAACTAATTTCTCTAATTTATTTCTAAATCCACATTAGAGACATTATCTCAGTAAGCTTCCCCAAATCCCTATTATGTTTATATTACTGATGAGGTAAGTAATGCGGAGAACACTAAAGGACTTCCCAAGGTTAGAGCTGTAAAACTGGTCCAGGTACAGTCATCCATGGTTCAGCAATGCTGTCTCTTTACTTTAGTTAGTTTGCCCAAAGGAAAAGGCAGCTAACCTTTCCCAGGAGGGAAAACAGCTTAATAGCATCATTCAAAAAGGAAAAAAAAAAAAAAAAAAAAAAACAAAAAACACTGGTACTTTCAGGTCTAACCTTCATATCCTACAGGAGAATGCACTATCATACATCTAATCTGTCTAATCTGGCTTTCCTAAAATCAATCATTACTCGAACCACAGCCCTTGATCCTATTTTAAACAAAACAATAAGATTCTAAATAAAATGTCTACTAAAACTCTTCTTCTGATCCAGTTAGCATTTATCTAGTTTGTTATTACACACTATCATTTCATAAATCAAATTAACATATAGGTAAAAGCAATATCATATATGTTTCTCATTTTCTTTT
>NW_004524751.1:4651283-4674425 GCF_000260255.1 Octodon degus
GGACCTGGGCAAGGACTGGGTCCTGTTTGTCATTTTCTTAGTCTCTTACAATTTCCTATAGTAGAACCATTCCCTTCTTTATCTTTAAATTTATCTAATGGAAGTTACTATTGACCTCTTCTATACAATATTAATAGTTTTCAACTAGGAAGACAGTTTTTGAATGATATGTTGGGGTCAATTTTCCATAACGTTAATAAATATGTGAGATAAACAAATTAAAAAAGGAAATATTTATCTTGGCTGATAATTTCAAAAGTTCAATTCCATGGTCATTTGGTCCCATTACCTGTGACAATCTACCAATCAATATATTACAGTGATGAACACATGGTAGAGCCAGCTACTATTATTAGGATTGTCAGGAAGGAAAATGAATTAAAGGAGAGCTAGAGAGCCAATGTCCCCTAAGGAACCTGTCTCCAGTGACTTAACTTCCTCCCGCTAGGTTCTCCATCTTCAGAATTCTACTGCATCTGAGGAATGCCCTGGTTGAAACCAAGTTTTTATCACATGGGCTTTGGGGCAGATTTTGGAAAGATGCCCCCATTGGGAGCTCTTGAAAACTACATTACCCCTCCCCCAGGTCAATTCCTACAGTGAACTAATTGCCTACATTCCAGTATGTTACAGCTCTTAGACGTTACTCAGCATGACTATAATAGGAACCAGGTTTCTGGCATATAAAACTTCATGGGACACATTCAGACCCTAATGGAACCCCATTAGGAAGATATACAATACCACAGCTCACTGGAAAAAAATTTTTTCAAAAGAACTATGATTATAGCAACACCTAAAATACAATTGAAAAATTTGTGAGTGCTCACCTATGGATAAATCTGAAAGTTAAAAAGCGGAAACAAACTGGTCCCACACTTTTGAATTTGACCTTGTTATGGTTTTCTCAAAATGTTTTCTTAATTGTTTAAATAGTTCAGAGGTAGAGCTTTTAGATCGTGATTAGATGACAAGAAGCTAATTCATCAGTGGGTATGTCCACTCATGATTGCAATAGTAATGACGCTTAAGATCTGGAATGTCGTTGGAGTAGTCTCTGTAGCTATGACTTCGAAGCATTTATCTTTCTATACACTCTTACTTACTCATTCTGTTTTCTGGCTGCCATGGGACAAGCATATTTCATCCACCATGCTACCTCTCTCTTGGAGCCAGTCTGCAACTTTTGAAAGCATGAGCAAACATAAATTTGTTGTTCTTTAAGGGATGGATCACAGGTATTTTTGTCCTAGCAACAAAAATGACTAAAAACCCTGAATAGTATCAAATTCTCACAGTAAGAACTGTGTCATCGCTTACTAAAGAAACAGATAGAGCCAGGTGTGGGTAAATGCTAAAAGTCTATCTTCACACTGGAAATCTAGAGGATCTAATCAAAGGCCTAGAAATTAGTGTAGTGAGCCATCTAGGCATATCAGAAGATGTAAGAGTTTGTGAGGGGAGGCTGAAGGATCTGCCTAGATGGTATAAGGGTTTGTGCTGGAGGCAGAAGGTTTTACATTGGAAGCCAGGAGATGAAGTCCAATGTGAAGGGATAGATTGGAGATTCTCTGAAGAAAGGTGCCTTTCTTCTTTCTCTTTTATTCCATTCAAGGAAGAATTCTATTTTTTGGGACCACTCATGAGTCATCTATCTTTAGTAAACCCAGTCAGCCACATTCAGAACTACTTTGATCTGATTTAGTTAGACATTTCTTATTCAACTGACACAATCAGGTAACTATCATACACCAGGGGATTGAGGAAAGCTCTAATTTGCAGTATACCCAAGACTTCCTTTGCTTCACAGCACTGTTTCTCCAATAAAACATGACTTCTTTAAAAAATATTATGAATGTGAAACCCCGAGTGCATGTAAATTAAAAGACCAAATCAGACTACTGAATATACTTTTTCAACTACGCATCATTAAAGCAGCAGATATAGGGTTCCAAGATGAGATTAATACAGTTGAAAGACCTAAAAACCTCCAATGTTATAAAAGAAGTCACTAACAATTTCCAAAAACACAAAAAAGAATAATACCAGAGAATATTTTAGCCTCTATACCACAACTACTAAAAATGGTAAACATAGCTTATCACTTATTCAGTTAGACATAAAACCTCATGTTGAGACTTGTTTAACTCAGTTTCATTTATTTAGAAAACATGATCTGTAGGGAGGGGAAGAGGTTGTAAATTGGTCACAATTGAGGGGATAAGGAAGGTGGGCCTGATAATAATGATCTCTCCAGGAAATCAATCTGCTTCTGTCCAGAGAAGCACCTTGCCTGAGACATGCCCAGACATCAGTTGCCAGGCAACCCAATGTTACATGTCTAAATTTGTCAGATGTATAAATAAATGTCCTTTTGGTGGCTGAGCAGTTCCTTTCCTCCCATCTGGAGAGAGAGGGCTCCACCTGACCTCAGCTTCTGTCTCTTCTCTTTATTTCTCAATTCTCTTGCCATTTTCCCCCCCTAGGAACATTGAGAGCTGCATGGGTCACATCAATTACCTTTATTTCAATATTGAATGAATATTTTTAAAATACACTAAAAAAGCAAAAAGAAAATAATAAAATGATAACAGTTCAAAGAGATCATTAGAAAGATAAGGAATGGGAAAATACGTAAACATGTTGAAAATGCTGGAAAGATAAGATGAAAGACGAGTCTCGAGAATTTATAAAAAGAAAATTAGGTACCGTGTTGGCATAATTTTAATAATGTTGAAGGAGAACCAATATATATATTTTTTAAAAAACTGAAGCACAATATTAAATGTCATATTGTACAGATAAAACTTGAAATGATGATGAGAATTATAGCCACTGCAGGTACACAAGGGGAAACAAAGGATTAACAATTGGAATGTGAAGTGATCAAGCTCTACAGCAAGTGTCAGAATGAATGTGAGGAAAACTTGTAAAATACGTAGTTAAATTATAGCAGACTCTGCAGGAGATTAAGTAGTAACATGTACAATTAATATGTGGAAATAATGCCAGCCAAGCAGCTCAGTGGATTAAAGCAGCTGCTTAGGCAGATGCAGCAGCCAGGGTTAAATCCTAACGGTGCCATGCTGGCCCTGCCCCCAGGGCACACTGAGAGGGCAATTGAGACTGGGCCTGCTGGCACATACCTGTAATCCCAGCTCTTGGGAGGCTGAACACAGGCAGATAAGTATGAGTCTGATCTACATAGCGAGACCCTGTAGACTCTGTAGACCCTTACTAAAATACAAAAAAGTGTGGAAATAATATTACAAAAATAAGAATGATGCTATACCATAGACTTGGAATATCCCCCCCAAAAAATCTATGTGATCAAAAGACAACCTCTAGTTTGTGATATTGAGAGGAGGAAACTTTAATTGCTGCAAACTTAAAAGAGCTAGGACCTCGTGTGGTGACAGTACCTCCGCCCTGCCTTCTCCTCTTTCCTTCTTCACTATGAGAAGGAACTGCTTCCCTTCCCACAAGTTTAGGTGGAGAATTCTTTAAATCTTTACACTCTGCTTCTCCTTTAATTATGTCCTACATTTTAAAGTCATATTTCGTTTCTCACACTTTTCTGTAAGCAGTCATGCAACAGCCTCAATGTTTGTGCAGTTTAGGTAACCCTTCAAACAATTACCTTACTTCATCACTAAGTGGTTTTGTTTTCTGAAAGGGTTTCCTACATCAGTATAATTCAGTCTCACTGTTTGACAGGTTTTTTTTTCTTTTAATAGTTTCTCTAAATTTCGATTTTCAACACCTTGTACTGAATTTCCATCTTAGATTTCAACCAAATAGACATTACTGTGCATATTCCATAAGCACTGTGATAATCACCAGTTAAGTAATTTCCAAAAAATGTCCCACACTTTCTCAATCTCATGAGCTTTTCCTCAGGCTTCCATAGCACCCCTATAAGCTCTTTTATTTATAGCTCATTTTTCTAAAACTCTTCCAGCTTCTGTCCACTAAGAGCTCCAAACGTACATCTACACTTTCTTTTAAAATAATTATTTAATTATTTGATGCAGGATCTCATGACACAGCTTAGACTCATAGTGACCCTCCTGTTTCAACCTCTGTAGCATTGGGATGACAGGCATGCACCACCATGCCTGGTCTTGGTGGCTGTCATAGTACCCTTGGGGTTTGGGAGCTGGCCCAGTATATGATATTGAGAATTGAACTCTGGTCCTTGTGCCTTCCAGTAAGGCATTCAGACCACTGAGCTATCTCCCTAGCCAACATTTTCATATATCCATTATTTATCATAACATCTCATGCCTATACCAGTTTTGTATTTCAGTTTGTGTTCTAGTACACTAAGTAATATCTTGGGTAATTTAAAAAGAAATATTTCTCCCAATTTTGGGAGATGGAAAATACAAGATCCAGAAGCGATACACTGTGATGGTGTCCCTGCCGTTGGGAACTCCCAAGTCCCACAGTTGCACAGGGTGTCTCTTGCTAGCCTGTTTCTTCCTCTCCTTATAAAGCCACTAATGTAGTTGTGCAGACCCTTCTTTACTAATCTCATTTATTTCTAATTACCTCCCAAATGTCTCACATCTAAATGTAAAAAATCTATAACTTTGGAGATATACTTTTTAGTTCATGAAATACGTAAGACATATATAAATTGCAACAATAAAAAGGAAAGTAAATTTGATGCGGACTTTATTAGCATGTATAGTATAAGACAAATGTTATCAATGAAATACTGAGTAACAGAAATGAAGTCCATGCTAGTGATGATATTACACCTTAAATTACAACAGTTATTACCACAATACTTGGTAAGACAAAAAGTATTAGAGTAAGATCTTTGGTGTCTATAGTAATCTGATGTTTGAAGTATGCATTGTTTATCTTAGATTATTGGCCCTCTGAAAACGTGGGATCAAATTTGTATTTTCCTGATGATAAGAGATGTTAAGCACTTTTTGATGTATATGGATGACATCTGAAAAATGCCTAGTCATAAGAAATTGAAATTTCTATCAACTAATAATTTTCAACCACTGGGTTTTTTGAATATCCATTTTATTCCTTTTAGCATATGTTTGGACAAGGTAATAGAAAAGAGGTCTTTGTAGCTTTTACCAATGAAGATTTCCAAACATTATGAAGGAACACTTCAATATATATCAGAAGTTTGTATCATCAATGCAATTCCAGTTAAAATATCATCAAATTAATCTATGAATTTTGAAAAAATACTTTCAAATTATGTATGAAGTAACAACAGTACTAGATTAGTCCATACAACACCAAAAAAGAAAAAAGTTAGAGGATTCCAAGTACATGTGTTTAAGATACCTAAGAAACATACCATTATCATAATATAATACGGGAAAAATCATAGGTAAATGGATGGAAAGAAAAGAATAGAAAGCCTAGAAGCAGAGCTAGATTCAATAGCCAAAGGATCTTCGGCAACAGAGCCAAAGCAATTCAAAGGAGAATAGTATTGGCAATAAATGATCCTAATCAACAAGATATTCACATCCAAACAAAAGTGTATAGACATAAATTTATAATTTTTGGAAAAGATTACAAAACAGATCATAGAATTAACAATAGCAATCAAAAGTTTAAAACTCCTACGAAATGCTGTAGAGAAATACTACAGGAAAAAATAGATGATACAAGGAACACCTGGTGAAAGTAAAATATGATGAGCTTTATTATAATTAAATATTTTGCCCAATAAAAGACAACACAAAGGAATAAAAAAGTAACACAGGTGAGGATCAGAAATCCTGTACATTTTTGATTCCATTTTATAATTAATCTAAAGTAATTTTTAAAATTAAAAATACAGTACTATTTTCTTTTAAGTACTTTTAAATATATAAATATCCCATGAAATTCTAATAAAATGCAAAATCATTCACGTATATTGTTATTCACTTTGGCATTATTTTCAATAGTAAAAGATTCAAAAATATTTACATGTCAATAAAATAGAACTGGTTGAATAAATTATTTTACATCTAAAATGGCGAATTTTCTGCATTGTAAAGACAGATTTTTAGGTAATATTATAGAATGTACATTTTATTATATACTTGAATTAAGAAAACTCAAAAGGTATTTTTAGAAAATAAATATAATCGGGCCAGCCAAATACTTCAGCAGATTAAAGCTCCTGCAAGTAGACTCTGGGGCCAGTCATGCCAGTCATCCCCCCGCAGGGCATGCTGGGATGGCAATTGAGACTGGGCATGTTGGCGTGACCCTGTAATCCTAGCTCTTGGGAGGCTGTAAACAGGTGGATCACTACAAGTCTGATCTAGTAGTGAGACCCTAAACATCATGTAGACCCGTCCCTAAATTACAAAAGAAGAAGAAGAAGAAGAAGAAGAAGAAGAAGAAGAAGAAGAAGAAGAAGAAGAAGAAGAAGAAGAAGAAGAAGTAGAAGAAGAAGGAGAAGAAGAAGAAGAAGAAGAAGAAAATAAACATAATCAATGATTAAGGACAGGTAATAAAATCACAAGAACCAATATAAAGAAGTAAATTAGATTCTGTACATAAATTCTAGATTTAAAATAATGAAAAAAATTATGCAAATCCTAATCTGGGAAATGAAAATCTGGTTTACCATTCAAAAATTATCTCAAGTCATATACAGAGTGTTATATAGTTTAAAGAAAGAACAAAACTGCAAGAAAATTATTAAGCTCAGATTGCAGTCCTATTGTTAATAGTTGTATACTTACAGACAAAATACTATATGTTTTAGATATTGTGTATGAGAAAGATCCAAAGAAATGAACAATTGTGAAATTTTCTCAGTATTTATGAAATTGGACCGCACTATCTTGTACCACTTATTAGCAAGTAACCTAAAAATGATTAATTCAGATGGTGCCCTTTGCTGCAGATGGGGTAATTTGAGCAATGAAACTAATGACTACAGATGATTCAGTCAAATCATATATATAAAAATTCATTTTCACCATGAATAGTTAACTAGGTCACAGACATCATAATTGTAATATTGGCAAAGGAAAATAATTAAAAATTTATCTTATATATATTTTAATAACATTTCAAGATAACAAAATGGCCCTAGTTGAAAGGAGAAATTTTTTTCCAGACATTCAATTAACAATTATGGAAATAATTACCATTAAGAAATTTAGAATCTGTAATGTTGAACAGAGACTGGGTGTGGTTGCACATGCTTGTAATCCCAGAGATTAGGAGGCTGAAAACAAAAGGATCACTATAAGACCAAGCTGCATAATGGGACCCTGTACAAAAATACATAATCAATCAATCAAGAAAATTATCTTTCCATGGAGTAGTTTTATAAAATGGTTATAGAAAAGTTTGAACATCAAATAATTAGACTTAATATTTCTATGAGACAATTTTATATGATGTGACAAAATATGAAATATTTATAATACAAATCATAAAGAGTTGCTTAGAAAAATATTTGAACAAAAATCTAATAAAACCTTTAGAATTAACTTTTTTCTTTCTCACAATAATATCAGTAAAATTTCAAGTTACATAACATCAAAAGACAGCTCACATATAAATTCATCTAAATTATTAAGATAATTTATTTTGTAACTATTGAAAAAGTTTAACATTAACTACTTATATGTAAAATTGTACCAGTGTATTGTTTTTGCTTCTGTTATTGCCATTCATAAAAGACATAAACTAATAAATCAGAACCCAGGGCAGATGCTGAGTGTCTGAAAAAAGAAAATCATTAGATCAAGCCCAGCCTAGGCAGCTTAATGACTGAATAAGTTCTAATCTCAAAAATAATAGAAGTAGGGCTGTGAATATAGCTGAGTGTAATACGCCCAGGGTCAATCTCCAGTACTTAAAACAATAGCAAAATGAAAGGATTTTTCACCTAATATCTCTCTGGCACACACACACACACACACACACACACACACACACACACACATACAACTAATAAATACTAACTTGTTATATATCTAAAATACTTACCTTTGACTAATCTGGGTGAAAGCCTTATCTGACCTGGAGCTCTCAGTCTGCTTTACCTCTTTAAAAATGTTATAACAAAAATACATTGTGAAAGAAATTTTGTTACATTTGCTCATTATATATTTTACATGCAGCTAAAGGAATTTTCTCTTCATTTCACATAGGTCAGGGAAATCAAATTTTAAATACTCTTGTCATTTTCTATTGATGACTCCCAATTTTACTTGTTACATAAATATAGACAAGAAACACATAGTTAATCCACCAAAAGAATGGCAACATGTTTGTGAAAAAAGAAATGCCACAACTGGAAGCAAGTTTAAAAAAAAAATGCAGGATAAAGTTAATATGAGGAATCCTTAAACTTAGATTAAATTTAAAAATAAAAAGCAAAAACAAAACCTGGAGCAAAAGGAAAAGAAAATTCATTGTAATATAATTTTCTAACTCTTGGATTTTCCATCATGAGCTAGTAGTACCAACATTTTTAGTATCATAAAAGCTGCTTTATAGATAAAGTTTAAGGCTATGTTACAGCGAATTATCATTTCAAACAGTGCTATCACCTAGGAGCCAAGTGAATGCTATCGTGAATGCAAGTTTCTCCACAAAAATTTAGAAAGCAGAAAGATAACAAATGTGAAATAAACTGAGAACTTCAATGGAAGTCCTAAGATGAGTTTTTCAGCAGAGGCTGCAGAAATTGGAGCTGAGATAGAAGTACACAGTATATTTGGAGCTGGAATAATGGAATTTACACTAGTTATGTGCTTATTTAAAAAAACAAGCAATTGAGGGGCCTGGGAGATGACTCAGTAGAATAAGTGCTTGCCTGGAAAATGGGAGGGCCTGTGTTCAATCCCCAGTTCCACAAATAAATAAATAAATAAATAAATAAATAAATAAATAGAAATTTATGACCTCACATTACAAAAGCAACGTGACTTTTACTACCCAAATACTACCTGCCCATTCACCTTTCCTAGTCCGTGAAGAGAGGCTATTTTTTTCTGAATCTTTTGAAAACCACATTTCATCAAAATATCTGCATTTTTCATAGCAAATACACAAGTTATCATTATTATGAAAGAAAACAAGAATTAACAATGTTTTCCAAATAGTCATTGTCTTATAAAGAAGGGATTGGTAGATCAGCAAGCATAGAGAGGCTAAAGGGAGATGATCTCAATATTACAAGAAGTATCTTCTTTAAAAAAAAATCTTTTTTAAACTGGGTCTTGATATATCTCTAAAACCCCAGCTGGCCTTGAGTTTGGGATCTTTTTGCCTCAGCCTACCAGGGATATCCTGTTATCTCTTCAGAAATGGAATATATTTGTTTTAATTAGGATGGTATCTCAAATTTTCCATAAGTGTCTTTGCAAGAAGTCTTGTATGTCAACTTAAGTACATTAGAATATGGTATAAGTGTTCTCAGTGTCCTAAATAATTGCAGTCATTTGAACTCCTAGTATATTTTTATTATTCCATGTATAACCTGTATCCCTAACATCAACATAAATGAGAGTGCTTTAGAAGATAATGTCAGGCAAATGACAGAACCACTGATTCATTCTCTCCAATTTAGTACTAATTTCAGATAGTGTGTGTAGGTATCAATGCATAAGGGTCTAGAATTGCTATGAAGTTAGGACCTAGAATACCCAGTGTAAAACTTCCTATAAGTTATTTTAAGATAAGTTTATTAGGGCTGGCAAGATAGCTCCATGGACTAAATGACTGCTTAGGCAAACACAGCGACTGGGGTTCGATTCCTAGCACTACATGCTGCACCAGCCTGCCCCTGGACTCTGAGCTGGACATCGAGTCTGGGCATGGAAGTGAATGCCTAGAATCCCAGCACTGGGGAGGCTAAAAACTGGAGGATCACTACAGTCCAAACTGCATAGTGAGACCCTGTACAAAATACATAAAATTAAAAAAAATTTCTTGGTTTAATTAAACCAAACACACATATAATTTACACCTAAGTTATAAATGTACTACAATATAAATGAATTGTATGATATATTTATAATCTAAGATTTTTCAGATTGCAAGTAACATTGTGACCAGTATTTCTATTAGTAGAACTTAATTTGGAAATCTAAGCCCTAAAATGAATTTGTAATTGGGATACTGAATGCATTTTGTACACAATTTATTTTATAGAGAAAAGTGGCATAAAATACCAGAAAGTTTCTACACAGTGAGATATTTCATTTATGATAAGCAGTGTTTCCATTTCTTTTTGGGATTTTTTTTGAAATGAATTTGGTTGTTGCAGGGTCTACTAAGCAGCTCAAACTCATAGATAGATATCAGATGATCTAAAATTTCTCTGATGCTTCTAAAAGGAAACAAATGTAGAAAGAATGAGATAATTGGGAAATAGCATATATGGTGATTGAGACTGGGCATGGTGGCACACACTTATAAACCCAGCGCTTGGGACTGAAACAGGAGGATCACTCAGCATCCGAGCTATGCAGTGAGACGTCATCCACAGGGTGTCACGCTAACAGGATGGCACTAAGAAAGTGCTTCCAATCACCAACAGTTGCCATGAAGGCTCTCACTTGATTATTTGGGGATGTGCCAACAAATTGCAGTACACAGACTTAACAAACAGGATTTATGATGAGTGACAATATGGTAAAGCTCTTGGTGAGAGCTCCTTATAAGGTTATGTCATCACATGTTCTGTTCAAGCCCAAAATAAAAAAACTCTCATATTTTTTCTAATTGTTCTGGGCATGAGCTGCATCACATTGGATCTACTCTCCCCACCTCATCTAAACCTAATAACTTTGCAAAGGAATTCAGATTGATCACCTGAACTCTGGGAGGAAGGTGCGGCCGCAGACTTCAAGGAACATTGCAATCGATATGTAGTAGCGAAGCTCTAACACACTCGTTTGTCTATACCACCAATCTACAGAAAACTATTCCTTTTTAAGTTTTGGCCTGCAATTTTAGAGTAATAAAATTACATATTTTGTTTATTGATTCAATCACAAAAATCTCATAATAGCCAAGGCAGCTTAACTTTAACAGTTATAAGAGTATTATTTTGATTGATTTAAAACACTTATACTTGGGGTTTTGATATCAAGATATCATCAACTTCCAGAACTTCAAGGAAGAATGATAGAAATGCTACCTGTGATTATTAAAGTGTAATTATTAAATCATTTTTGAGACTAATCTGACTCCTGTAACAAAAAAACAATAAGTGGTGACTCATACAGATATATTTCATGAAATTATGGAGACTGATTTGTTACATTTTCACACACTGGCAGATTGGATGACTTATTGTGGTATACTACATAATTTGATGACAAAGCCTTCTGATTATGTCCTCAGTAGGGAAGACATGAGCTAACTTTTTGGAGTCTTTCATAAGAACTCTTACTTGTAAATGGTCTGATCTATTTCTTTTCTTTTCCTTTTTTATGAGCAGAATATATTTATTGAGGGAAAGAAAGCTCCTGTCCAGAGAGGGACAGGAGGGGGGACACAAGTGGGTGGTCCCCCAGGAGGGGTGTGGTTTAGATTAAGAATCTTCTCCAAATATCCAGGCATTTGAAAGTTGACTGGATTGTGGGGCGCTGTGCTCACCAGTGGCATCACCTACTGCTAAGCTCTAGCACTGCGCATACGGGGAAAAGCTAACCTGGGAAAGAAGGCCTGGGTCGATGGTGGGGGCTGCAGCACCCTCCAGGACTCCTCCTTTCTCTGTTTGCTGGATGCCATGACAAGAGTAGCTTTGCCTTTTGTAGCCTCCTCCACTGTACTATCTGTGTGTGTTTATGTAGGACAGGGACTGAAACTTCCTTTGCTCTTTGAGGTTTCTGGTGTAGTCTATTGCTTCTCTCTGAGAGATAAAGGAACTGTCTGAAACAACCATCAAGGTCTAATCACCTCTCAAAATCTCCCATTTCCTAGTGTGTACCATCAATTTGGGGGTTAAGATTTTAACTTATGAATTTTGGTGGAGTACAAACAGTCAGACCATAGCAGACTTCAAATTAATGAAACATGAAAGAAGGAAGAACAGTACACTGTTGTATTTATTAAGTGAGAAAATATACCATACCCTTAAGGAACAGAACCTTTAAATTTGTAAGCTGTAGACTGCTAACATTTCAATAAAATATGAGTGTATGTTTCTTGCTGATGTAGCATTTAAGGAAGGAAACCATGTGGAATCAGCTCTTTTATTTCTTTCACTGCAGAAAGAGTTTTTCCTTCAGAACCAAGGCTTTATGGCTTCAGAAAATTTGATATACAGAGAACATGTGAATGAAACCAATATCAGAAATATGATGGGCAGGATAATATGACAAATGCAAAATATTTCTAAATTTGCTGCCCCTAACATCCTGGAGAGCTGAGTTTTCAACTTTCGAGTTAGTTTTCTATTAGCTTTCTCTGAGGTGTTCTACATACGAAGAAAGGAAAATATCTGCAGCATCTGGTTAACTCATTCCCTCCTTTCTTAGGGTCATTTATAAGAAACTGGAAGAAAAGAGGGAACATGTTGATAATTGTGATCACAATATAGTTCTCCATGACTAGTCAAATAGCTCAGCGGATCAAAGTGTCTGCTTAGATGCAGGGGCTCAGAATTCAATTCTCAGGCCTGCTGTGCCGGCCCCACCCCCGGGGCACACTGAGATGGGGATGGCAATTGAGACTGGGCGTGGTGGCACATACCTGTAATCCCAGCACTTGGGAGGCTGTAAACAGGAGGACCACTACAAGTCCAGTCTACACAGTGAGACCCTGTACATCCTGTCCTAAATTATATATTCATTTCCTCCTATTTGCCATTTTAGTTATATTTTTATATTATTATTGTTGTTGCTTTTGTTATGTTGACCTTTTTGAAAAGGGTCTCTCCACACAGTCCAGGTTGGCCCTAAGCTCACTTGTTAGCCCAGGCTGCTCTTGAACTTGCAGTGTTCCTCCTGTCTCTGTCTTCTGAGGCCTGAGATTATAGGCATGAGCTGCCACATCCAGTTTAGGTGAAATTTTGAATGGTAACTTCATCTTTACCAATTATACACACAAAAGTATCAAAGAAAAAATTACAGAAAATTTTTCTACTTGTATTTTGCAAATTATCTACAGCTAGGCAAGAGATCTGGTTATCAAAAGTGGATTAATATGTAATATATAGCATTTGTCAAGAGCCATAGAGCCAAAGTGTGGCTATAATTTGTGATGTTCTAAGGAGCTCTCCAGTTTATTTGAAAGACTCACTATGAGTCCAATCTGTGTAGTGAGACCCTGTACACCCTGTACTAAATACATAAAACAACAATAACAGGTGGCTACGAAGAAGCATAATTAGCAAGAGATAAGACTAACAATCTTTTGAAAGCCTTACTAAAATTTGTCAGATAATAGGCAATCTAAAGCCAAATATCAGATAAAGAATGTTACTTTCTTAGTAGTTATTCAGAGTACAAGATCTTGGCATGACATTGTGTTCAAACAATATTATCACAAGCCTTTATTTTCAATAAACTAAGAGAAACTACCTAAATAAATATATTAACTATCTTTTATATAAATATACATTTTTTTTTCTTTTTCTCTTCCTTTCTCTCCCTTTTCCCATCTCAGTCTGATCTTTTTTTTTTTTTTTTTTTTTTTGGACACTTTCTTCTCAATTCATGGTAACTGTTTAGCATTTTGGACCTAATTTATTCACAATGTGTTAATTGTGGCTCTTCCTCTAATTTGCTTTGAAACTCTGTTTTATTTTTATTTTCACTCTTTAAAATAAAAAAAAAAGAGTGTAACTTTCTTTCCAAGGCTCGTTATACTAGATACATCAAATTCTTTATCATTTAACAAAGATTAAAAGATATAGCAATGGAAGCTGGGGAGGTAGCTTAGCAGTAAGCACCTGCCTGGCAAGCATAAGGACCCATCCTTAATCCCAGGTACCACATGCTGCACCTGCCCTGGAGCCCTAGGAGTGCTGTGCTGGCCACAAAGACCAGGTGTGTTGGCACATGCCCATAATCCCAAGGATAGTAAGCTGAGCCAGGAGAATCTCTATGAGTTTGAGTTGTGTGGGGAGACCCTGACCAAATAAATAAATAAATAGACAAATGAAAAGAACTTTAAAAGGCACAACACAAAACATTGATAGTAAGTGTTTGTAATTGATTGTGTTGTTTTGACTAGCTCTCAAGCTTTGTCTACTTCCTCTACTTTTTTTTCTTTTTATGTGTTTGTTACAGAGTCTCACTATGCAGCTTGGGTTCATAGTTATCCTCCTGTTTTCAGCCTCTCCAGTGCTGGGATTACAGGTGTGTACCACCATACCCTGTCTCAGGGGCCTGCTCAGTGTGTCTGGGGACATGGCTGACATGACATGAGTGTCTAATTTCCTATGGAGTTACTAAAGGAAAGAAAATAGTTCTAAACCAAAGTCACTTTCTAAGGTCTTCAAAGCCAAAAAAGCCACTAGTCTGGCCTGAAAATCATGGTAGTTGTTCAATTCCTACAATAAACCCTGGGCTCCAAACCTGTACCAGGTGGAAGCTGGTCATGAAAGCAATGCAGGCTCATCCTTCTGATGTCCCTACTGAAGGCCCCGAGGAGGGAAATACAGAACACAATGCAGCAGTAAGTCCAGCAGATAACAAAAACCAGTTTTGCTTCTGACAACTTGTTCTACTCAGAGGCCAGAAAACATTTGAAATGTTCTGTCTAATGGTATTTTATAATTCCTATTGAGAATGAAGTATTGGGAGTTCCTTTCCTTTTGTTGGCCTAATAAAAACTTTTATTTAGACTACTCAGTTTTGCAACATGGATATTGATTATAATGTATTAAGATTGGATTTTATTAAATTATATATTAATGAACCACAGATAGCTACACTCAAACACATGGAGAGATCTACTTATAACTCAAAAAATTTAGAATTGAGTTACTTCATCTTTAGGAGGGCTAAGTTTATGAAACAACAATGTCTCCTTGCATATTGAAGTTGCAGATGCAGAGTGTGGTTACTGCTGTATTATTTTTAATTAGTGTCCCTGAACTTTGAATAGTTATATGATACCAATGCCCACTATTCTTTTTCTCCTTGAAACTAAATGTGTCAGTGTGAATTATTTCAAACAGAGTGTGAATAATAATTAATATTTGACAACATTGTGAGAACTTCAGTCACAGATATAATTATTTTTACCTCACTATCCTTTATTAGCAATAGGGCACTATCTTTTATGAAATAATTAACAATAAGAATATTTTGGATTTAGAGTAAATATTATATCTGATTGTCCCCCACTTTTAAAAATAGGAATGTATGCAAGAGAATAATGACTGATAGGAAGAAAGCAAGAAGCTAAAGTAGAGGAAACAGTGTTGCAGAGATTTTTATTTCCTTTCCTAATAAATTTGAAGAAAAAATTGTTTAGCGACCATTGCTACAAACTATAAACTTCGAAACACCTACTCTTTAAAATAAAGATCTAGATTTTTAAAGTGTCTGTCATATATTTATATTCATTTATACAGATGAGATACAGCTAATAAGCTATGTTTATGGAAAAACATTTTATATTTTATTTTTTGTTCCTAATGGATTCAAATGAGGAGGGCTTTCTTATGACAAAATTATTTTTGGTGCGATAAATTATATATCTCAGAAGTCTGACATTTCTTACAAAAAGAAGTGAATTTTGATGCTTCTTAAACTGTTATCTGTGTAAAAATGGAAAATGAGAAGTCACTTAAAGTATATTTTTAAGGGAGTTTCAAGTTGAGAGCAAATACAATGAAATGTTGCAATAGCTCTGATGGAAGATAAAGTGAAGTATCTGTCACGTCACACGTTCTCTCATAGTGGTGTCAAAAATCTTAATCTTGTGTAAAAGTGTGATATATGGTAAAAACTCTTCAAACTGTTAAATGTTTTGTGTATATGTACAGGCAGCTTAAAGTAATTTTCGGTAAAAGCTACATTGTTAATAAATTTCCATATCTTAAAAGACAATGCTGCTAAATTTGTGGAGACATTTTAAAAATTTGAAGAGAATATCAGTTTTATCTCCTCCTTTTTTTCTTTTCTCTATTCCCAGGCTCCATAAAGTGATCACTTAGCTTCTTCACAGCTCAGCCTCTATTTCTGTGGATATCCTAATAAATGCATAAGCACCACAGTAGCTATGAGCAGTTCAAATGGAGGAATCTCTCTTTCAGAAAACAGGTTAGTGAGCATGGAAATTGTACAAAAATGTTTTTTTTTCTGTAATATCTGGGCAAATTAAAGTACCCTTACTAGGTTATTTCTTTAAATATTTTCTAACATGCACTAAATAATCTATATTAAATATAAGTTAGTATGGCCATTAAGAAAATATTATGGAAACTAAAATCAGGATTCTTATATGATCTCGTTGTCCCACTACTAGGTATATATTCACAGGAAATGAAATTAACACACAGAAATTATGCTAATCATTTAACTACACCCCCATGTTTATTTCAGTACTGTTAACAAAATCAAAGTACTTGTTACTTGAGGTATTTATTAATAGATGAATAAATACAAGTGTTATTTATGCATATTAGAATACTATTGATTCATAAACATGGATACTACAAGAAATTTGCAGTAAAGCGTATAGACAGGAGGACATTATGATCAATTATATAAGTAAGGTACAGAAAAACAAACATTGAATATTTTCACACATATGTGAGAACTAAAATAAATATTTCACAGAAGTGGATTAGAATAGCGTTTACTTGAGGCTACATATAGAAAGGATGTAGAGAAAAACAGTTGCGAAAATAGGAGAAATTGCTCTAATAATCTACATCCTTTTGAGAAGACCATGTTGTTAGAAGAACTGATTAGAGATTTTAACAGAACTAGAAGAGGGAAAGTCAAAGTTTTCCAACACAAAGTAATAATAAATATTTTAAGGAACTAGAATTATAACTATTCAGAGTTGGTCTTCACATATTTTATACATGTAGCAAATTACAGTGATACTGCAGTTAAAGAATTTGATTTTCTCTATAATTTGGGGAAAGATAGCCATACTTGTATTTGTGTGGGAACGATGACTATGGCCATGTATGTCACCAATGCAGACTTTGAAAACAAACACAAAATTTTGCCAAACAAAATTCTATTTGTGAAATGAATTGCTTCCAAACAGAAGCTTGAATTGAGACACAATTGTATTAAATTGTATCCATAAATATGTGTAATTATTTGACATTTTGAAAAATGTAAACAGACTTTATTAAGAAATTGGGGGGGCAACTTTTATTTATGTACAGTAAAGTATAAAAGCTTTCATGTATTAAAAAAAACTATACAGTGCACACCTGTAATCCCAGGACTCAGGAGACTGAGCAGGATGATCGTTGGAAATTTTAGACCATCTTGGGCTACAAAGTGAATGGAAGGTCAGCCTGAACAGCCCATCCAGACCCTGACTCAAAAGGACGAAAAAAAAAATCTATAATCTACAGCTAGAGACCATACTCACAAATGAAATAAAACAGACCTGCATTTGCAAACATCATATTGTCTCACTAGTGTAAGAGCTTGAAAGGGTAAGGGCTGGAGGGATAGCTCAGCAGACAAAGTACCTGCTTGGGCAAGGGCAGGGACTGGGTTCGATCCTCCACACCACATGCTATGCCAGCCCTGCCCTCCAGGCAGGCTGAGCTGGCCATGAGATCCGGCGTAGTGCAGCATGCCTGTGATCCCAATGCTGAATCACTATGAGTCTGAGCCACATAGTGAGACTATCTACCAAATATTTTTTTAAATCCTATTTGGAGTTTTAAATTTTATTTTGTAGGATAAAATACATTTGAATATATTAGTATCTGACACTTATCACTCAATAAAATTTTCGAACATCACAGTAATTATTGCCACCAAACCTATAGAAATATATACAAGTTTCTCCAATAATTTTTATTGTCTTTCTTATGTTGTTTTCTGACAAATTCATGTCAAGCATGATTGCCTCCTCTGCTTTATGATTACTTCCTCTTCTTTGTCTTAGAAAGGCAAATTCTAATTACACTCAATTATAGTATATAATTTGAATTATCTGGGCTTAGTATTTGAATATTTGCCTCTCTAGGAGTAGGTTTTGCCAAATGTGCTATAGACAAAGTTAGTCACAAACAAAAAAATCTTTGAAAATGTGGTAATTGCTACATTACAGTTATAATACTACTGTTGATGCCAAAAACTGAACTAAGGAATAGACTGTATCAATCATAAATACATGACACATTTTCCTTCATATTTCAAGAGAAATAATTTAAAATGTTTATATACATAATTTCTGTTCTTTAGTATTTTTCAAATCTTATCTCACTTTGCTTCACAAACACAACACACTTTTTTAAAATAGAGAAACAGAGGCACATGGAAAACAGCTTGTGAAATAATGTTCTTTTCATTTGCACAAAACAAATTTTCCCACCATCCTTAAAAAAGTTTAACTGATGAAAATAATATAGAGCCCTGGAACATTAGTTTAAAAAGGAGTGATTTTTCTACCCTTGCTAACTCATTATGCTAAAAATATTTAATAAAATATTAAATCTTAAAAATAATATTTTTGCTTCTGTAAATTGTTATAGGTCATCAAAAATTTTGATGATCAAATAATAGGATGAAAGCATAGCTTACCAAAATATGAGTTTGTGTTCAGTAAAAAGAAATAACAGTGATAGGGAGATAGCTCAGCTCTCTAAGCATATGCTTGGCAAACACGGGGACCCTGTTTCAATCTCTGGCACCACATGCTGCACTGGCCCGGGAACCTACAGGCATGCCATGCCAACCATGGAAACTGGGTATGGTGGTGTACACCTGTAATCTCAGTGCTGGGGAGGATGAAAACAGGGGCATCACTGTGAGTCTGGGCAGTGAAGTGAGAACCTGTATGAAGTAAATAAAATAATTTTGAAAAGGCCTAACAAGTTATATTCACTCATAATCCTAAAATACAATAAGTGAATTAAATATTAAATATCATTATTCAAACAAAGAAACAATACAAATCAAAAATCAAAAGAACAAAGTCTACTTCAGCCTTTCACAGCTCAGCACATTCATATGGCTTTACTTTTTATACCTTGTTTTTATACTTTTCTGCTGGATGGTTAAGACCAAGATAAAGTAAGACCTATATAACTAAAAATGTAACTTTTGTATCTGACAAGTTCAGTCAGATCCCCTCAGAATTTACCCTGAAACCCTGCACCGCAGTTTGTAGATCCTTTGTCAGTGTCAGCCATCTGGAAGAGGCACAGCCATTGCTGGACCAGTTCTCTGTCTGTGAAAGCCTGAGAGAACGTTTTATCTCAGTGTGACTCTCCTTAGGCACACTCTACATTGTCAATCACTTTCATCTGTGATCCCATACTCTCCTTGATCGGAAAATTTAGGACATCACTGTGCAACAACTTCTGATGTTGCCAGCCCTACAGGTAACCCACTATTGTTGTGGACTAGTGGACTATATTGGATTATTTTGCTGAATTTACACACCCACAATATTTAAATGGCAATGGAATACTCATCTCTGACAAAACTAAACAAACAAATAAAGGGATAAAAACAAAGGAGCACTTGTATCTGTATATACAAAATAGTTAGGATAGATATATAGCTACTTTTTCTTTTTTCTGCTACTTTCTCTTAATACAGTGAGAATAAAGATTTGTACTAATAGTATTTGGACAGGCTACCATGTCTGCATCTCGTACCATGAATAACTACTACAAAGACAATATGCAATGTAATAATTATTGTAACTATCTTACTAACCTATTTTGAAACTATCTCATTACTATTTGTTTTTCAATAAATTTAATAAAAACAAAGTCTAATCAAACATAAATGCAAACATACAACTGGAAAAATATGATGATAAATTAAGGAATAACTGTTTTGAAATAAAAGTAAAATAGATAAAAGGCAACTGCAAGTAATATTGAGAGATGATCAACACTCAAGAGATAAACGTAGAATAATATTTTCCAGATAAATTAAGCATTTAGGCAAGATAATTTTCCTTAGTTCATCTCAACAATTTGGAATATTTATTCTAATTACTCTGAAATATCAGAAAAATTTAAATATCTATGTAGTCGAACAAGTATAAACATTAACAAAACTTCCAAGAAAATTTTCCAAGGAGAGAAATTCCTACAAACTTTTAACTTTTATTTGCTTTTTTTTTTCTTTTTCTTTTTCTTCAGTACTGGAGATTGAACTTGGGACCTTGCCCTTTCCAGGCAGGTGCCTATGCTCCTGTGCTATCTCCCCAGATCCGTTTAACTTTTTAACATTAAAAAAGTATTAGAAAAAAAGTTGTATCTGGTGCTTACTGAGTTACCTTAATTTGAGACAAAAGTAAAATAGAGCTATCATATAATGAATTAAGAAGCATCCTTTCAATTATTCATAGTGATAAAAATTTGTAAGGGTGACAGGTGGGGTACTTCTTTATACATTAGTTGATAAGAAAATCAAGCATACCATTGTGATTACTTTCAGTAGTATTGTGATTACTTTTGGTAGTATTGGAGACTGAATCCAGGCCAGTCGCATGGCAGGCAAGTGCTGTACCACTCAGCTATACCTACATCCTTTCATAAAATTTAGTTTTGACTCAAATTCTTGTTAGATTGCACAGACTAGCTTCCAATTTGATACTCATGCCTCAGTCTTCATGGAAGCTAAGGTTACATATTTGCATCAAAGTGCCTGTGTCATATAATATCAGATATGCTAAAAAGCATTTACAGTGAAGTGAATATTTCTTGTCTATTTTTCAACTCCCTCACTTATCTTTATTTTTAAAAACAGAAGGCATAAAATGCCTACTGCATAGCTCTGTCATGCCATCTCTTAGATACAATACTGAATACCCAGATTTAAAGAACAAACGATTTACTTTGACTCCTGATTCTCAGAACATTCAGTCCACAACTGGTTGGCTTCAAGACATAAACCACACAGTGAGTTTTCCGTAAAACTGGCAATGTCAGAAGTTGTTATCTTGAGCCTTTTACAGCTCAGCATATTAATATGGCTTCACTTTTTATACTTTATTTTTATACTTGTCTGATGGATGGTTAAGACCAAGATAAAGCAAGACCTATGTATAAGAAATGGAACTTTTGAATCTGATAATGGCAGTCAAATCTCCTCTGAATTTATCCTGAAACCCTGTACCACAGTTTGTAGGTCCTTTGTCAGTGTCAGTCATGTGGATGAGTCAAGGCCAATACAATGAAAATTCAAACACAACTTATCAGAATTTGTGGGATGCAATGAAAGCAGTTCTCAGAGAGAAATTTAGAGCTGTGAACTCACACATTAGGAAAACAGAACTGAAACAAATAAACACCCTATTGATGCACCTCCAACATCTAGAAAAGGAAGAGAAAACCAAACCCAGAGACCAAAGACGGGAAGAAATCATAAAGATTTGAGCAGAAATTAATTCAATTGAGATGAAGAAAACAGTTCTAAAAATTAATGAATCAAAAAGCTTATTCTTTGAAGGTTTAAATAAAATTGATAAGCCCCTAGTTACCCTCGTCAAAAAGAGGAAAGAAAAAATTCAAATACAAGTAACAAGGAGTAAAAAGGGTGTAATTACCACAGACTCAGTGGATATTACGAAGATTCTCAATAGCTACTTTGAGAATCTTTACTGTCACACAATAGAAGACACAGTAGAAATGGACGGATTCCTAGAAAGGTACAAATTTCCAAAACTGAATCAAGAAGATATAACAACTCTCAATAACCCAATAATAGCTAATAAAATGCACAATGTAATAAAAAACCTACCAACAAAGAAAAGTCCAGGTCCTGCTGGACTCACAGCTGAATTCTACAATAACTTTATGGAAGATGTAGTCCCTATACTCCTCAAACTCTTCAAAGAAATTGAAAGGGAAGCAATCCTCCCAAAATAATTCCTGGAGGCAAGTATTATATTCATACCAAAATCAGAGAAAATGCAACTAAAAAAGAAAACTACATGCCAATCTCCCTCAAGAACACAGATGCTAAAATCCTAGTAAATAGAATACAGAAAGTCATCAAGAGGATCATACACCATGACCAGATAGGATTCATCCCAGGGATGCAAGGATAGTTCAATATACAGAAATCTAAAAATGTAATACACTATGTTAATAGAACCAAATCTAAAAACCACTTGATCATCTCAATTAATATAGAAAAGGCTTTTAACAAAGTCCAACACTCATTAATGTTCAAAGCCCCACAGAAAATTGGAATAGATGGCCTCTACTTCAATCTGATGAAAGCCATCTATGACAATGCAATAGCTAACATAATTTTAAATGGGGAAAAACTGAAATCTTTTATTCTTAGATCTGGTACAAGACAAGAAGGTCCTCTATCATCACTCCTATTCAATATAGTTCTGGAATCATTAGCTAGACCCATTAGACAAGAAAGAGAAATGAAAGAAATAAGAATAGGTAAAGAAGAATTTAAATTGTCATTATTTGCAGATGACATGACAGGCAGATCCAAAACACTCCACCAAGAAGCTACTAGAATTGATAACCAAATTCACTAGCATAGCAGATACAAAGTCAATACCCAAAAGTCAATAGCATTCCTCTACACAGATAACAGACACACTGAGAAAAAAATTAGAGAAACAATATCTTTTATAATAGCACTGTAGAAAATGAAATACCTTGGAATACTCACTCTTTTAAGTGAGTGCTATATTCACCAACAAGTTAAAATGCAAAATAAAGTAGTGTATGAATATTCCTTTCAATCACAGTAGTTTATACAACAATATAGTAATAAATTTTCAAATAATTGCACAAAGTTTGTACTTCAAAAAGATAAAGGTATAAATTCCATTCACTTTGAAACAAGAAAAATCAGAGATATGATAGGAAGCTATAGGCAGCTATTTACCACCGTAAGAATGCCAATCCTACATAAATTAGTGCACTACTTTAGTGATATATTAACCAACTAAGTTGTCTTTTATTTTGAAAATAATAAAATATCATGTTCATTTTCAAATCAAGGATTAGACAATATTTAACAGCTGATAATTTTT
>NW_004524751.1:4676956-4683350 GCF_000260255.1 Octodon degus
AAGTATATCTCAATAAAGAAGAGTATACACTCTCATTTTAGGTTTTCCCCTCTGTCTACAAAAACCTGAATGTTTTACATAAAGAACAATTATTTAGACAGTATAATAATTATGTCCTGTGATGACCCCTATCTTCAGCAAAGAAACATATCAACATTTGTTTCAGTGGTCTACAATGTGGAAAAGGTGATTATAAATATTGCGGCAATTATTGAGCATTAAGGTCATATTGACACCACCTCTAAAAGACATTTATTATCTAGATATTTCTTATTAAGATGAGAATTTAAAGAAGATCAGCAGAAAATGGAGTATAGGCTAAGTTTACCAAACAGATTCTAATGGGACTGTAGATCTACTTTATAGTCATTTCACTAAGCACTAAGTACATTGGTAACACATCGATACTTGCCGTACGAGTAACTTCTATTTTGATTCTCTGTAAAAGCTGTCCTATTGGAGAAGGCAAAATTAAACTCTATAACTGTCCAATTCCTTGGGAAGAACATACCTTCTCTATAAGGATGTATACATTGATTGAGAAACGTATTGGGACATGTCACTTAATCCTGAAAACAGACAGAAAACATATTCAACAACTTATTCTGCAGCTGAATGACTATTGTAAGATGTGTTCTGACAAAAAAAGCAACCTAAAAATTCAGAGAGGTCTGTCACTTGTCGTAATATGGCAATAAGATATTTTTGTACTCAATTTGAGCACAGGATCGGTAGACATTCGTGAGTGAGTAGCCTAGTAATCTGCTGTACCACTATAGCTATACATAGCCCTCCCTCAAAACAAAAGAAAAGTAACTACTTTCTCAACTCACATGTCTGTGTGGTGAAAGGAAGGCCCTGTATGTTCAACTAAAGGTGTTATAAACCCCAAATTCACTAATGAATGAGATAGTTTTAAAAAGGTGGACATTTGCACTACTATCCAGGTCATTCTGGTGGAATAACAGTGGAAAAAATATTTCCCAGTGGCCAGAGCTGCTAACAGTACTTGCTGTGATATCAGACATGGCTCCAAGTGTATATAGGATTCATCCAATGAAAGGACATATGGAGAAAACAAAAGACAAGTCAGAGACAAGTTGTTCTGGGAGAAAGAAAATGAATGACTGGCACAGAAAGATTGACACCGAGTGTTAAAATTTGTGTGAATGATACTGATGCCCCAAACTAAGCAGCACTGTGGAGGCATTGCTGGATAACCAAGCAGTACGGCTGACTTCGATGCACCTCGCTATGTGTTATTTCGAGTCTGACAAGGCAGGCCCACCTGTAGAATAATCATGGCTTTATTTTGAAAATGAATTATCTCAGGCTTGGAATTAACATGAGTCATTCTGCTAGAGTTTGAGCAGGAAAATGACCCTTAGACAAAGCAAGAACCAGACTGATTAATAGCGTTGCCTTGTCCTATGAGTTCAAAGAGTTCTGGGCAATTTGTTCCAGCTTGTCAGAATTGTTTATTGATAACAATGGGATTATGATTTGCACCTGGTCTTAGTGAGACCTAAGAGGATTCTGCTGTTAAAAATAGTTATGTAGCAAAGTTGTGCTACACTGGGAGAAGAAAGTAATTCCCTGGCTAAAATAGCATTTTGACATCACTATTTCCAAGGTATTCCATGCATACAATCATGGTTTCTGACACAACATAAATACAAACACACACACAGAATCACAAATCCATGGCACCTAAGACATTATAAACCATGAATTTTAAATCAGAGCTCACAACAGGTAACTCTAGATCTCCTATCGTGAGTATTACTTGCTTTTAATGCACCTGCTTATGTTAATTGTATGACTAATATGCAATATATTTCCTGTAGTAAAATACAGTTTTGAGTATTTTCATTTTGTGTCCTTCAAATCTTATTTAGTTATGCAATCCTTAGCTATGAGTTGACAGAAACAGAGGTTATAAATTGACTCAGCAATACAAAGGTTGATTTACCTAAATCAATATAAATAGTTCCTATTTGGAATTGCAAGTGTGCCATAAAAAAGACATATTCTGAAGCTCTCATGGAACATTATTTCTTGATTATAATAGTAAGTGATTGGTGTCAAATACACTACATTGGGCTTCCACTTTCTAGGAAAGCTAAGAAGTTAACTTTTGCAGATACTTAAATGTCTTCTAGTATGGAATTGGTTTTCTTTCTTGAAGAGACTTAACAATATTAACTTGCAGTTTTCAGAAACCCCACAGATATAGAATCTGTATTAGTTCTCTATTGCTGCACTGTAAAGGATCACAAATTTAGTGGATTAATTTACCATCTGTTATGGCTTGTATCTAGATGTCCTCCCAAAAAGCCTCATGAACAACAGGTGGGGATTTTAGAGGTGGCTGGATCTAGGGTGTATGTATATGAATTATGGGCAGGTGATCATTGAATTAGTCCTCTGATTGACTTAGCATAGTTCTGGGTGTATAAAAGGGGAATCCCCACCTTGGACATGAGTGACACCATCATTGGCTAGCAACAGGAATGGAATATAAGGAAGGGATGAAAAGTAGGCTGTCTTCACTTTCTGCTTGCCCTGTCATGGACCATTTCTTCTCTGGCATGCCCCTCAGCTATGTCATTCTGCCTTGGATCCAGTTTACTATAGACCACAATCCTCTAAAAACTATGAGCTAAAATAAAGTTTTCATTCTTTTACTTATAGGTGTTGGTTATTTTTGTCCCAGCAATGTAAATGTAATTCAGACGGCATTCAATTATCATATCATGATTTCTGTAAATCTAAAGTCCAGGTACATATGTGGAATTTCTGCTTATAGTCTTACAGAAGCTGAAATTCAAATGCTTCTGTGCTCATTCCTGGGGCTTGAGACCTTCTTTGTGCTCATATGGCTTTTGGCTTAAGTCTGTTCCGAATAATGACAGTGAGAAGATCACATTGTTGAACGTGGGGCTATGTTCAACTCTTGCAGATTCATTGCCATTTCCTGCTTCATGGCTCCATAACAAGGCAAATTTCTTCTTAAATTAGAGCAACAGTACTTTCTTCTTCAACAGTAGAGCATCTGCTGCATCTTCCAATGTCATTAACTTACTTTGTTGCTGATAGCTATACCTACATGTAGAATCATTCATCTGAGTAGGTAAGGCCTACTTGTACTTAGGTAAGGATATTATTATTTGAGGAAACTGCTATCTTGTCTTTTATTTTCTGTTTTGATACCAGGATTTGAACTTAGGTTCTTGTGCCTGCTATGCAGGTACTACACTGCTGAGCTACACACCTAGCATGGAAGGTCCTATCTTGATTCTTTGACTTGTGATATGAAAACAATCATGGTAGAGATGACAAAGTGAAATGATGACATCACTTCTTTCCTCAATAAGGACATAACATCTGCAGTGGAAATTTATACATCACAGGACATATTGCAAAAAGCATATAGGTAGCCATAAGATAAGAAGACTATATGTAAATTATGTTACATGCATATCAGAGTAAGAATCTTGTAAATCAACCTAGATTTCTGCCCACCACCATATGCCAGAAAGCATTGTATGAAACAAGAGGACTCATTTAGCAGCAAAATAATGTGAACATTGGCCCCTTGCTGTGTCATCAACTTGCTGTTCCAGCAGTGAAACAGCTGTCACAGAGACCTGTGACAGCATTCTAAATATACAACTAAAACAATGCTCAAAGGAAGTCCTCTGAAAAGATAATTTTTATCCTTCATAATGCATAATGTACTTAAATCAGAAGCTTTCATATAGCTCTGCATTTTCAGCAGAATAAAATGGGTCTGGAAACCTGGTGGAAGTAGAGAGTGGCCTTACTTACTATTATTCCCAATGATGTCCAGGAGTATTCACTGCTACCTGTTTTGTAGTATTAAATATTTTCCCTTTACACAGGACCCAGTATTGCTGCAGGACACAGAAAATGTTTCCATGAATTACAGCTACCACCTGAACACTTTTTCCTTCTTAAGCTCAGAGACAATAGGACTTACAGAACAGCTCTAATTACAGTAGACAAAATTGTCTGTGATTGGTTGGAAAATTTAGTGCTATTTAATAAGTCCAAGTCAAGATATAGATAGACAGAGATATATTTAGATAGATTGATTGATGGATTGATAGAGATACAGATATAGATATTTGTGTATATATGTGTGAGTATAGTAAATATAGATTATGTTCTTTGAGACGCTTCCTAATACCTCTTTTTTCCCCTCTATTAATAAGTGGATAGTTGCAGTAATGTAACCTGAAAATCATGACTCTTCAAGGGATAATACTCCATGGAATTTATGTATAAGTGACCTCTTACATGTTCTAACAAAACATATAAGGAAACTGATGAAAGTGAGGGGAATATAGGATGGGTGATAGGAGGAGAAGATGAGGACTAATTGTAGCCATGATTCCAACTACAGCAAAGAGAGCTATAGATTTTTACACTGACCTTCCTCTTACCATTTTGGAAGAAAGGCCCAAGGGTAACACAGAGGATCTGTTCCTGGAAACTATGTAGTATATATCAATAAACCATGACTCAAAAGTGGTCAATGGTAATCACCATTAAAATAAGACTCACTACTTCCACAGGGTGCATATTGATGAATTGCCAAGGGTCTGTTTTTCTGGATCTACATTTCACATTTCTTAAGGTTTGGTCAATTTCCCAATGACTGAGCAAGGCAGTATTACACAGCAGAGTCAAATCTACAAGATGCACCACTCTTAATAGGTAACCTTGACTCAAGGCCTAATTGCATTCTTTGAAAGTTCTGTTGGCAATAATACTGCAATGTAAGAATTTTTTTTTTTTACTTCTTTAAACTAAATAATTCTCTTTTGCTGAGTCTCACATACAGGACATTTTCATACAGGCTCTTCTTGCCTACTCTGGACAACTTTTTAAGAACTTTGAATGCACAGTGGCGTGAGGATTTATTACTAGAAGTAAGAGAACTCATGAGTCCCATCACACACACACACACACACACACACACACACACACACACACACCTTTAATTAGCACTAGCAAAATACAATGTGAAGGTGACACAGTCTAAGGGCAAATACAATCTGGAGCTCGTGTATAGCTGCTGATGTTACTCAACTGAAAAATGCTAGGAAAACCTATATGCCTGAGAACAATCCAGGTGGACAATACTTGATTCTACTCACTAAAAGTATTATGAAGTTTTTTCAACCATTTAAATTGTCTAGTCAATTAAGATCCAGAAGCAGAGTCATTACGGTTCGGTCCATTATGCTGCTAAAAATACCAGTCACTAATCAATTAGGAATTAGGAAAACAATGATAGTGATTACAGTTGCTAGTTCCATAGATAGTAATTTAAGTATTTGCAAGGATATTGATATGCAAAATTCTAGTTGACAATAGGTATTTTTAGGAAAATAATTAAATTCCTAAATATCTCAGAGGTTAGAGAAAAAAATGTTAATTCTCTTTTTCAAACCTGAAGTTTTGAATTGCTTTCATCAGCACCATTTACTATCCATGACTTATAAAATCAATGTGCTAATTCCTATACTTTTAAATTTGATCTATCTCTTGGTTGATTTTACTTAAGTTCAATAAACTTGTATTTTTAAAACTTTATTGCTTTCCTTTATCAGTTGTCATCTCATAAATTTGTTTTAAAGGCTAAGTATATTGCAAGTGCCAAAATATCTAACACCAGAATAATTTCTCTATGAAGATTTTCCTGTAAGTTCAGCCTAAGGTACTAAATATTCTCACATAGTACTGCAAAGCTTCCACATTATGACAGTCTACTTTTACAGGCATGTATTATAACTATTCAGGGTTATTTGTCTTCTGTTTATTTGCTCCAGTATCTAATTTGGTAAAAATATTTCTACTGAATTCCTAAGGTATTTTAAAAATATGAAGTTATGACTTGGAATGTGAAAATTTGATGATTAGCTGAATAATAATACTAACTTCAAAAATGTTTCAAAGTGAAAAGTAAGACTTTCTCTTGTTATTTTACTGCCTTAACAACTATTGTTGCTAATTTCTGTCTTGATTACTTTTCTCTCATTGCTGAGGCAAAACACTCAATGCCAAGGATTAAGGAAGGAAAGATTTATTTAGCTGACAGTTTGTAGAGGTTTCAATTCATACTTGGCTGGTTCCAAGGCAGAGTGGCACAAGGCAGAGGTCAACAGTTCACGGTAGTGGAAAACAGTAAAATAACAAGAGCAAAATGGAGGACCAGTGAAGAGCGAGCCCCTCTCTTTCCCTTATATTGCATGCATGATCTCTGCCCCTGGGTGGGGGAGCCCTCACAGCCATAATGCCAGCATTGGACCATGAATCAACTACAACCTCTAAAATCCAATTCCTATGTTGCATGAGGTTTTGG
>NW_004524751.1:4683460-4693296 GCF_000260255.1 Octodon degus
TATATGACACATTTTATAAGGTTATTTTATAATGAATCATCCAAAGAATCATAGAAAAGAATGCAGGAAATATTTCCATGCACTAAAGACCAAAGAGTCCAGCTGAGAGCCTGGATCCCAGAATAGTGTCCTGTATGAATCCAGCTGAAGACCTAGAGCACATGACAATGCCTTTTCCAAGTCCAATTGGAGGCCTAGATCCATGACAATGTCTCACAAATGCTCACTTCACAGATCTTCACTGGAAAGGCCCAAAGGTCAGTGGTGGAAGCTAGAAAGTCTGTGCTAGTAGGATGAAGTATCTGTGCTAGCAGATTGAAAGATCTGAGCTGGAGCTAGGAAGTAATGTTCAAGGTGAGAACTAGAGCTTCCCCAATGTTAGCAGAGCTTTCTAAGCAACAGCGAGGTCTCGAGCTCCTCCAGCAATGAGGAAAGCTGAGTTCCCATCAGAAAAGCCAACGTGACAAGCTTTTCCATGATGACCAGCAGTGTACCATCTTCCCCTCAAGAGCCAGGAAGAGATTTTTAAGATGAAGATCAGAGCTTATCAAAAGTGAACAGCAGCCATTCTCAACGAAGTGAGAATAAAGTGACAATGAAGGCCCCAAGCTCCTCCTCACACAAGACCAACTAAATTTGTCAGGAAAGTTATCATGAGAAGGTTCTCCAGCAAATCTTCCAAGAGAACAAGCACCTTATAATAGTTCCAAAAGCTTCTCCAAACAGCTTCCCTAACAACCTGTATAATTTGTGTCTAGTTTTTTGCCTCCCAGAACTTCATATGGTCATTGGGCAGACTTCTAAGGGTTGTGTTTAATTCATGGTGGCATTATGGGTGTGAGTGCTATACCTGCCCAGGGGCAGATAGCCTGGACACATTATAAGGAAGGGAGAGAGGCTTGCTCTCTGCCTCTACCTCTGGCACTCCTACCACTGCTCCTCCGTTTTTGCTCTTGCTGTTTTGCTGTTTTTCAGTGCCATGAACTGTGGCCTTCGGCCATGTGCCACTCCATCTTGGAGCAGAAAACTACGGACTGAAACCTCCACAAACAGTGAGCTAACTAAATCTTTTCTTCCTTAATTTGGGGTGTCTGGTATTTTGTTCCAGCAATGAGAGAAAAGTAGCCAAGACACAGCTTCTTATCAGCTTCTCTAGTTCTACCTCTTATACTGCTGGCAACCATCCCCAGGTGGGCCTCCCACACCCAGCACCATACTAGCTCTATAAAGCTGGGTGTAACAATTTGACCGGGCTGGAGAGATGGCTCAGTGGTCTAAGGCACCTACTTGAAACAAACTTGGCAAAACACAGGGACCGCGGTTCAATCCCCCAGCACCACATGCCAGCCAGCCCTGCCCCCTGGTGGGCTGAGCTGGCCACACACACACACAATAAATAACACATAAAAAAAAAAAAAAAAAAAAAAAAAAAAAAAAAAAAAAAAAAGCCATAAAAAAAAAAAAAAAAAACAATTTGACCACCAGCTAGTAGTCCACTACAGGGGCCATGTAGACATAAAGAATAACAGTTTGACATTATGCTCAAAGTTATTCCATTGCTATTTTTTAACCTCTGAAAATTGTAAGAACAGTCTGTGCTACTTTGATTTTCCTAGTATAATGTCTATGTATTTTATGACATGAACAGAAATTATTTGAAGTGAATCTTTAGACCACCCTAATGATCTGTTTTCTGTTTTGTATCTGTTTCTTAGTGGTTAACTATGCTATCCTCAATAATTTAATAGGATTGTCAATTGCTTTACTGTGTCATAAATAAAGACAATATAAGTGAGTGGAACAGCATTTCAAGAGAAAGTAGAAAATTTTAAGCTTTTCATTTTCCAGTGGTATTATATTAAAAGCATTCCTAATGAATGTATATTTCAAGTTAGTTATTTATGGCATCTTAGCTTATGTATGGTCTATCTCCAAAGTACTTAAGAAAGCTGTCTAAACACAATTTTCAATGAAAACAAAAAGGAAATGATATATTTATCTAAAATATGAAACACAGATGAAGCAAATAAAATCATTGTTTTGGGTTGTGGTAGAAAAGCTAATAGTCAACTTGTAGCACCCAGCTGATCTGAATCAGCATGGTGCTGCTGGGTGTGGAAAGCCCACCTAAGAATTGTTGCCGATCACATGAAAGGGAACTGGAGTGTAAGATGTGCTGTTGATCTTCCTGCAGAAGCTTGTCACGTCACTTTCCTGATATGAACTCAGCTGTTCTCATCAACAGAAGATGTTAGGTCCTTGCTATCACTGAGGATGGCTGAGATTCTCTGATCCGTACATAGACAGTCTGGCTTTAGTTTTTCAGCTGGACTTGTACAGGACATTTCTATGGGATGCAGGCCCTGAGCTGTATTCTTTGGGTCTCTAATGTGTTGAATAGATCTCCTGCTCTTTTGTGCATCTGTGTTTTACATGTTGTAAAAGTCATATGTGCTATGTAACCTTTATGATATCTTTTCCCTTGTAAACCCTGATCACAACAAGTGTCAATTAGAAATTAACTCTTTAATAAATAAAGTTCTACTCTGTTGCAAAGTTTAGGTTTTTAATAAAATACACATTTTCATATTAAACAGTAAAAGCAGTATGGTAAGTGTGCTTGAAATTCAGAACTTTGTTTTGTAATTCTGTGATATAAACAATGCTTATTGCTTTTACATGGTAATTTTAAGTCTATATTAGAGTTTGAACATTACAGAGATTACAGAAAGATTGACCTTGAACAATTTACATTAGAGAAACTGTCATAAAGATATAACACAGAGCAGATGGTATGGGATAATTTTCTACTATGCAGTCAAAGACTGCGAAAAAGGTTCTAGTACTTGAGAATGATTATATCCATATTTACATTGCATCTGCTATGCATGTTTAAAAGTAATTCACCAAATTTTTTCAGTTGCAAGATTTTCTAAATTGCTACACAATTTGACCTACTGTGTTTAAGCAATCATATAGTTAGACTAACTAGTTTAGCTAATTATACAAAAGAATTGAATAAAGAAAGATAAGTTTTGCTCCTAAAATCAACATTATTGGCTAATTGGAAACCTCTAAATAGTAAACAAACACGATATTGTATATTTATCAAATTTCTTTACTTTTCTGGACTGACTGTCCTATCCCATTCCAAATTCACATGTTAAAACCCTTTCTTCCAAATACTGATGGCTTGGGTCACTGAGGTGTAACTGGATTCAGATAAGGCCTCTGGGATGGATCTCTCCTAAATGGACCCAGGTTTATGTCAGGAATGAAGAGTCGCAGTTTATCTTTTTTCATCATGAGTAGGTCGAGCAGATAGACAGCCCTCCATGATCTTAGCCAAAGTCCTATCAGACCCTGAGCATGCTGATGTTTTGACCTCGGACTTTGAGCCTCCAGGAGCATGAGAAATAAATGTTTGATGTAGAAGGTGCTGAGAAGGTGTATTCCATTTGCAGCAGCTGAGAAAGATGGCTGAGACCGAGATCTAAGTGTCCCCGAAAGGCCCATGCATTCAGAAGTGCCAGCAGATCAGAAGTGAGTCATTGTGCCATTGTCATTTGTTACGCAAATGTCATCACGCTGGTGACACATAGCAATTTTATTCATGTAGGGGCACCTGTGCCCATACACATCACATTGTGATCTTTCCACCCCTGCTTCCCATGCCTGCCTTCCTTGTTCCCTCATTCTCCTGGTCCCCTTCCTATTTCCACAGAGTTTATGAGCTGTTTTTTGCATCTCTCTTTTATTTTGCTCTTATTTTTACCAATGATATAAATATTTAATGTAGATGGATCTCAGTTTTTCTATTAACATAAATATGCAATGAACGTCCTTTTTCAATTTTTATTTTTATTAGTGCGTGTTTGCAGTACATAATGATTACATTCATCATAAGCAGTTGGTACATGGGCCTAACAAATCTTGATTCATTTTATGCCTGCTCCTCCTTTCTCTTCCCTCTCACTCCATCTATTTTGCTCTTTAAAGTTTTATACTTTGGATCTTTAGTATTAGTGTATGTAAATATGTAATACTTAACCATCTCCGTATGATTTATTTCACTTAGCATCATGGCCTCAGAATCCATGGAAGTACAATACAGTCTTTCATCAGGATATTGGTCCTATAACAATGGGGTTCAGAGATCTGCAGAAGAAATTTTTTGGACTGGAGGGTTTTTGCCCTGAAGCTTCACAATATAATTTTTCTTTCTTTCTTTATATTTATTTATTTTAAATTGGCATCATATATTTTATCATGGAAACTTGATATTATATATGTATTTTATGCATGTGGACATTTTAAAACAGTTAAATTAAGCTACCAAATGTTTTAAAGGCCAGCCTGATAGCTCAGCAGATTAAAGCGCCTGCTTAGGCAGAGTGCAGCAGCTCAGGTTCAATCCCCAGCATGCCATACCGCCCACCCTCAGGGCATGCTGAGACAGTGATAGAGATTGGGTGTGGTGGTGCACACCTGTAATCCAAGCACTTGGGAGGCCGAAAACAGATGAATCACTATGAGTCCAATGTACGTAGTGAGACCCTGTAGACCCTGACAGGGTCTAAATACAGAAAAAAAAAGTTTCATATCTAGTTATTATTTTTCAAATGAAAGCTCATACATCAACTTCTTTTACAATTTTCAAAAATACAATATTAGTATCAGCGTGAATTTCCACCAATGAGTGAATGGCTAAAGAATATACAGAATTTTTAAATGTGACAGGAGACATTTTATCACAAAATAACTTCTTTCCTCTCTCTACATTGTTTAATCTTTAAGTTCTCTCTTTCTATGTAACTGTGTTATATCTTTTAATTTTTATTTCTTCTTTTTGTGTTCTTACACTAGGGAAGCAATACAGTACTTACACATGTGGGTCTAATTTATTTCACTTATGAGTATAGCTTCAAGTTGAATCCACTTTCCTACAAAGGCTTCGAAATTATTTTTCTTTATAGCTGGGTAATATTGCATCATGTAAAACCTGCACATCTTTTTCATCCTTTCCTCACTTGATGGGCATTTTCATTGTTTCCAATATTTGGCTATCACAAATTGTGCTACTATAAACATATGTACACATATATATCACTATGATATGATGCTTTCAGTTCTTTTTGGGAAAATTCCCAGAAGAATAGTAGCTGGATTGAATGGGATTTCCAGTCCTAGTTTTTTCAGGAGTCTCCACACTAACTTCCATAATGGTTGCACCAGTTTACATTATCACCAGCTATGGAGAAGTGTTCCTTGTTCCCTAGCAGGCTCCATCCAGATGGCTGACACTGACAAAATGTCCACAAGGCACTGTACATGGTTTCAGGTTAAATCCTCAGGTGATTTGACTGATCTTTTCAGATACATAAGTTCCATTTTTAGTTATATAGGCCTTGCTTAACTTGATCTTAGCCATCCAGCAGAAAAGTGTAACCATGAGAAGTAAAAAGTAAAGCTATATTAATATGCTGAGCTGTAAAATGCTAAAGTCAATAACTTTGGACAATTGCCAGTTGTGCTGATAGCCCACCACTACGATGCACTATCACACTGTAATGGGTTATTTTGCTGAATTCAGGTACCCGCAATATTTGGACTGGCATAAAGTATGAAAACGTCCTTTAAAGACTTCTACATATGCAGCCTCTCTAACAGCAATGAAACACACATTTTTGATAAAACAAAACAAAACAAAACAAAAAAGTGGGATATAAGTTAAGGACAGTTTTGTAGTGAAAAAATAATATATATATATATATATATATATATATATATATATATATATATATATATATATATGATAGTTAGGATAAATATACAGCTACTTTATTTACTTCAAGAGAAGAAAGGTTTGTACTAATATTGCTTAGACAAGATATCATGTCTACATCTTGTCCTCCAAGTAATTACTATGAAGCTAACAATATGCAATGTATTATTGTAACTGTCCTACTAACCTGTTTTGAAACTGTTTCACTGCAATTTTATCTTTTGCTTCATTAAAATGAATAAAAACTTTAGAAAACATGAAATTCTGCCATTTTGACCACATGAGTAAAACTGGAAGCTATTCTTTCAATTAAGTGAGGTGCAGAATGACATTAGTTTCATTACACACTACTGGATAATTAAAGTTGTGGGGCCAGATTAAGTTTGGAGGAAGAGAGGCATAGTTAATCTGAAGACCAGTCATAAGTGTTTTACTTCAATAATTTAGTCACCAAGACATTGACCACATAATCAGGCTATAATTTACATGCCTGAGTTTTAATAATCTCAAATGTTTAAATTACCCAAGCTTTGTTTTTTCTTTTCAACTGACAATACTAACTATATTAACTACTTTTTTAGTTTTCCCATTATTTAGCTCTATATATTTAGAACTAAAGATATAGTTCTGGTGATTCTTAAATCTAGTATTTAGAATCTACATCTCTATTTTCTTTTCTATGAAGTTGAACATGGTATCCATGTTATCTTTAATCCTCAAATTAGTATACCTGTAAGAAGATTGGTGTTATATTTTTAGAAGCATATTAGCACATTATGTTACAAGAGATGCTTGGTACTGTATCTAAGAAATCTAGCTTAACAAAGCCTGGATTATTGCTCAAGTAAACATTAAATGCCCAAATATATAAATGAGTATCTGTATGGCAGTGTATACAGATACATACATGCAGTTTTGGAAGCCATGCACCTAAAGTTTTGTGATATTTTCATAAGTGCTTGTCAACAAAGTTGTTATTGATAAAACTGTGGTTTTAATATAATATGTATTATTTTAGTCTACCATTTCTGAGATTGTAATTTTAAAACAAACATTTTTAAAGAAGATACTCTAGGTTTCATTCACAGGATATTAGGATAGAAAGAATGCACAACAATGCAGTTAAGGAAAAGTATATTATCAGATTTCTGAATTATAAATCTTGGGTAGTAATCCTGTCTTCACTGTTTTTTTTTTTTTTTTTTTTTTTTTTTTTTTTTTTTTTTTTTTTTGAACCAGGGATTGAACTCAGGCCCCTACGCTTGCCAGGGAAGCACTTATTCCACTGAGCCATCTCCCTGGCCCCTGTCTTCACTGTTGAAGACAAAGGTGACAAAATTATATTGACCTATGAGTCAGAAATCTGGAAAATTCATATCCCAACTCTTCTCAGTCGAAGAATGTTTCAACAGTAGGATCTTAAATACTTTTCTGGTTATTCTAGCCTTCAAAGTCAGAACAAATTTAGTGTCAACAAATAACCCTTAAATCTGGGCATAGAGACATATAATCCCAAAACTCAGGAAGGCTGGGATAGAAAGATCTCAGATTTTAGTTAAGCCCTGTCAATTTAATAGATTGGTGACACTGTCTCTTTAATAAAAAAAAAAAAAGTAAAATAAAAATAAGAATAATGCTTAGGTCATTGTAAAAGTTTTGAATTAAATTACGTATGCTAGTGAAAATAGTGAAACCAATCATCAAACACATGAACAACAACAGCAATAGCAAACTCTTCCCAGTATTTAAAGAGACACAGGGACTCGCCTTGTGCTTTCTTAACATCGTGCACTAACAGATCATTACACCAGCAACACAAGACCCAAGTTCTCTATGTGATCCCTAAATTCCCACCCCTTAAAGATGTAACAGACTACTGAGGGTCATGTAGGCTTTTCAGAGTTTGCTTTCATCTTGAAAAAAATAAAAATAAATGAATATTTCTCATTAATCTGAGCCTCATTTTTTGAGCTTATTCATTTTTAGTCATTATTGTTCTTTAAGTTCTTGTTCCTTGTTGATTCATTAATTAGGGACATAGAGATAAATATGAAGGTTCATTACCAATTTAACTGGATTGAGAAACACTTAGCTGATTAATAGAACAATTTCCTGAGAGTTTCTATAAAGATCTTAGAGAGACAATTGATGTGAGGGACAACAAAATAAGATGGGAAGACTGTATTACATTTTCCTTGTTTGTAACTGTTCGATTGGTTTCACTAGTTCTGTGAAGAATGTTGTGGGTATTCTGATCTAGATTGCTTTAAATATATGTACTATTTTTTGGTAATATGAACAGTTTAATGAAATTAATTCTATTTATTCAGAAACCAGGGATGCTTTTTTCAATATTCTGATATCCTCTTCATTCTCTTTTTACTCAGGACTACAATTGTAAATACAGAAATTTTTTCCTAATTGGTTAAGTTAATTATTATGCATTCAATTTTAAAGACCATTGTTCATTGTAACGGTTTCTTGATTTTTTTACACAGTGGGTTCATTGTTGGTGTACAGGAATACTCATGATTATTTTGTACTGATTTTCTAACATCTTTATTTGGTAGATTTGCTTATTAGTTATAAGCACATTCTGGTGGCATCTCATGGCAGTGGATCATGTCTTAAGCTGTTAGGAAATAGTTCTACCTATTCCTTTACTATACATGTGTCCTTCTTATTCCTTTTTTGCTTGCCTGATTGTTCTGACTAAATTTTGAATACTCCCTTTTGCCAACTGGTAATCTGGCTAAAAGCAGCAAGCAGTACCTGTGACATAATCGGAAAATAAGCCCTCTTGAAATTTCCTTCACCAGATTTATTGGTCCACCACCCATAATTGCAGTCTCTTGCAAAGTTTCAGGGTATAGGAAAAGTGTAGGCAAATTTTCTTCCAGAGTGTGAAACATGGACTCTAGTTTAACTACTAATGGAGTTCTTGTTCCCAGCTGAAACCTCTTTTGTTTTTTCATTTTTATGTATTTGTTGCAGGGTCTCAATTTGTTACAACTCATGCTGGGGATCAAACCCTGGTTCCTACGCTTGGCAAAGCAGGTGCTTGGCAAAAGGGAGAACAGAAGTATTCTTAAAGACTTTATTTCTGGCCTAAAAGGAATCACACATAATTTGAGGAAGGATGGCTGTTAATGAAATTAGCATCACTAAAAAGAAACCAAGTACTCTGTCCAGGGCACAGAAGAAAGATGCCTGGGGCATCTCAGGAATTAGCAAGACCTCACCCACTGCAGGCTCAAAGGTGCCAAAGTGTTAATCTCTAAATGGATGCACCTTGAGACCACACTCTTAAATAAATAAAATACATGTGTAAATATCACGTTGTCTCCCTGGTGTGAGAAGCTGAGAGAATGAATGAAGAACAAAATGTATAATAGCTACTGTGAAGCAGGAAGACACTGTTCAAAAGGAAAAAGCAATTAGGGAGGAGGGAGGAGGAAAGGAAGGAAGGGTAAAGGAAAACAATGATAAAAGAAGGATAAAATGGAAACAAAGCTTTGTAAATAAAGGAAGGGGAAATTGATTGAACAGAAGGGAGCGGACTGGGGCAAAAAGATGAATCAAGGTTTATCATATACAGGTACAAATCCACTATGATGAATATGATCATTATGTATACGTAAATTGTACCAATAAATTTCATTTTTTAAAAAGAAAAAATAAAAAAAAATAAATTTTGAATACTCTATTGAATAGAAGCCATGAGATTGGAAAAAAGGTGCCTTATTACTTATTTTCCATGAAATAGTTTTACTTTTCCCCCATAGAGCATGAGGGTAGCAGTAGATTTATCACAGATTGATTATGATGCTTTTGATATCAGGCATTTTTACTCAATCTCATAAGAGTTTTGTCATCAATGATTGTTAACTGTTATTAGTTTGTTTCTGGGCTGGTGATATAGCTCAGTGGTCTAAAGTGCCTGTGTAGACAAGCTTAGGCAGCACAGGGACCACAGTTTAATCCCCAGCACCACATGCTGCGCCAGCCCTGTCCCCAAGGCAGGCTGAGCCAGCCACAAAAAATAAAATAA
>NW_004524751.1:4693396-4702634 GCF_000260255.1 Octodon degus
AAAGTTTGTTTCTGATACATTGGGGTGGTCAGGTAATTCTTGCCTTCTGTTCAGTTTATGTGATACATGCATTTCTTGACATATGTATGTGGAACCAACTTAACCTTTTTGGGATGATATCATGACCTTTCATGGTCTTGATTTATGACCCTTACATTGATTTGTTTGTGCGTATATTCCTGAAGACTTTTGCTTGAGAATGCCTTGGAGTATTCATCTTTAGAAGTACTTATCTGGTTTGGGGATTAAGGTAAATTTTGTTTCCAAGAATGAACTTGGCAAAATCCATTTCAATTTTATACAAAAGTTTGAGGAATGCTGTGTTATACCTTTTCTGAAACTGTGTGGGTACTTCTGGTGGTGGGCTTTAGTTAGTTGGTAGAATTTTTATTACTCTATTATTGCCTCTCCTTCAGGCAGGGCCTGCATGGCCTGTGGTACCACAGATCAAACTGCAGTCCCTGAGCTTGCCTCGGCAGGCTCTTAGTCAGATGAGCTGCCTCACTGGCCCTAATGCATGCTTTTAACACTATAAATTTCCTTCTTTGGTTTGGTTTCTTTGTGTTCCATATAGTTTGGTTTATTTCATCTTCACTGTTATTTGATTTTAAATACTTTTATATTTATTCCCTGATTTCACTTACAATCTATATATTAAATAATCTCCATGTTTCAACATAGCTTCTGTGTTTTCTTTTTTATTCCTTTCTAATTTCATTTTGCTATGATCTGTAGTAAACAAAGGATTATTTTAATTCTCTATCAATTTCACTATACTTTGTGTCATAAAATATGGTCTGTAGTATAAAAAGTTCTATACCCTGCTGAGAAAATTGTGTATCCTTTGCTTTTTAGTACAACATTTTGATATGGTATTTATTATGCCATTTGATCAATGGTATTATTTACCAGATATTTCCTTGATGATGTTTGGCTTATTTGTCTGTTTATGAGAGTTAGTTATTGAAGTTACCTACCTCAGCTGTGCTTGTTTCTCTCTGTCTTTTTTATGGTAAGCAAAATTTTATGAAATTATGTGCAGAAATATTTGATACACATAAATTTTAAAGTTCTATTTTGTTGAATTGTTATATATACTGGTTATTTAGTGGCCATCTTTGTCTCTCATGATCAGTTTTGGCTTGAATTCTGCTGTCTCTGAAAATAAAATTTTTGCTCCTACTTACTTATTTAGGATCTTGTCCTTAGAATATTTTATTCTCCCAAGTTTAACTTCCAATATATATGATTGCTTTTGAATAAGATGTTTCTCTTGAAGGCAACACACAGTTGGATTTTGTGTTGTGATACAATCTGTTGGCCTGTGGTTTTTGAGAGCTGAGACCACTGACTTTGAGAGTTATTATTTTAAAGTACTTACTAAATCTTATCATTTAATTCTTTTCTTTTGATTGCGTGTTTGTATTTTAATACAAGATCTACAGGGTCTCACTACACAGATCGGACTTGTAGTGATCCTTCCTGTATTTCAGCCTTCCAAGCACTGGGATGACAGGCACGTGCTACCTCACCCAGTCTCAATCACTATCTCAGCACACCCCGGGGGTGGGACTGGCACAGCAGGCCAGGGATCAAGCCCCTAGCCTCTGTATCTACCTAAGCAAGTGTTTAAATCTATTGACTTACCTGGCCAACCCTAATTCTTTTCAGTTATGATGACTTTATATTTTATTTTCTGTTTGCTTAATTACTTTCCCAATTAGATATACATTTTACTTTGGGCTCTCTGATGCTGCTGTCCTCCCTACATTTACCTCGAATTATGTTAAGCATTTCCTGGAGGGCTGTCTTGATGGTCATTTCTTTAGACTTAATTTCCCATGAAAAGTTTTTACTTTTCTGACAATCTTGAAACCTACCTTAGCAGAATATAAAAGACTACCCCAAGTTCTCCTGAACTTTATATTTGCTATTATTCTGGGAGGCTTGTTTCTCTAGGATCTTTCTTTTTCTTCCTAACAGTTGATATTATTGTCTCTTTTTATTTTTTTACTAGAACTTTGTTATGATGTATCAAGGAGACGGTCTTTCATGACCATGGCTCATTGAGTTGTCTCTTGTACTTGAATATTAAATACCTTCCTGATATTTGAAAATTTTCCTACTATGATTTCAATGATCATATTTTAATGCCCCTTTCTTTCAGGCAGTTTTGCTATATGTTGGAGGACAGCTTTGAACTCACTCTGTAGCCCAGGCTGATCTTGAACTTGCAGTGATCCTCCTGCCTCAGCTTCACAACTTCTACGATTACAAGCATACACCACCATATCTAACAAATTAAGTACTTTTGAGATGTAGTCTAATTTTTCCCTTATTTCTATAATCCTGAGGGATATTTTTATGGGATACAAGGTCTCCCTATGCAGTCTGTTCTATTTATTTCACTTAAGATTATGGTCTTGAGGTATATCCATTTTCCTACTAGTTTATAATGCCTCCATTTTGCAATTCCTTTTTCCCTACAGCTTCATCAGCATTTTTTATTGAGTGATTTCTCTTTTTAAATGTATTTAGTACAAGGTCTACTGCACAGATCAGACTTGAAGTGATTCTCTTTCTTTCAGCCTCCCACATGCTGGGATTACAGGGACATGCCATCATGTCCAGCGTCAGTTGCCACCTCCTCAAGCCCCAGGAGTGGGGCCAGCATGGCCTGTGAGGGATCACACCCTGGTCCTTGCACCTGCCTAAGCAGGAGCTTTAATCTGGTGAATTATCTGGCTGGCCCTGGACTGATGTCTTGATGAGGTCAAATAACCAGTAATATAAAGCATATTTTGCATACTTACTTGTTGTTTGTATTTCTTCATCTGAGAAATATCTATTCATTTCAAGAGGTCATTTTTGGATTCAGTCTTTGAATATGAAGAGTCTAGGGCTTGAGAGGCAGCCCAGCAATACAAATACCTGCCTGCCTGAAAAACACAATGTCCTGGGTTTGATTCCCAGTACATAAAAAAAAATTGAATTAAATATTAGGGGTCTTTTTTCAGTTATTTTATATTCTAAGATATTAGTCCTTTGAGGAATAACGTAATTTTCTCATTTTATGAGTTGTCTCTTTAATGTTTTGATGGTTTCTTTCACTTTCAGAAGTTTGTTTTTTTTTTTAATTTGATGCAATCCCAGATGTTCACTATTTATATTTCTTGTGCAATTCTTTTCATAATTTTATTGATAAACAAACTTGTGCAATTTTTTATAACCATTGAATATCCTATTAATTAGATACTTTGTATATTTATTATTTAAGCTCAAGAAGTGTCCTGTGAATTTTCTTATATGTTTCTTCTTTGCTTCAAACATTTTAATCAATTTTGTCTCTTACATATAACTTTCTTTACTTCAGTTCTATGAGTTCCATTTCTGTGGAGTGAAGCATTTTGAAGGCATAGTGTTACCTTGCTTTATCTTGTCTCTACTGTTTCTGTGGACAAGTTGAAGATCAGTTCCAGTAGGAAAATTCCTCCACTGTTGTAAAAATCTCCTCAGATTCTTTCTCTCTGCAATATGCCCAGAATTTGGTTATGGATTGTTATTTATACCCATCTTCAAGCTATTTTAACTATTCACCATAATATTGTAGGGCCCAAAATTTTCCTGGAATCAATTGTCACACCCAGTTCACTAAAGGAAAAACAAACTGAATTAATATTGATGACACAGAGACATACCAGAGGGCAGGCCAGGTAGCTTAGTGGATTGGAGAGCCTGCTTCGGCAGATGCAGGGACCAGGGTTCGATCCCTGGCATGCAGTGCCGGGGCCACCGCCTGGGCATGCTGAAATGGAAATTGAGACAATCCTTAAAAACAGAGAAGAATTTGCAAAATGTAGGCATAAAGAATAACAAATGTTGATATGCAGGAAATATCAGCTTAAAAGCAGTAGCTATGGCACCATCAACAGTAAGAAGCAATCAGTAGGACCAGTGTAGAGCAAACTAAATGGATAAAAGCAAGTAAAGCTTGGTAACAATAAGAATAGAGGAGATACAGAAAAAAAGGAAGCAAAATTTGAAAAGAAATACAAGGTAACAAAAGGAGATAAAGTGATATAAAAAATCAGACTAGGTAGAAAGAATATAAAAAAAGAAAAATATAAAAAAGAAATTAAAACAAAACATAAACCAAAAATAGAGAATAGATCCCCCAACTACCTCCATATTAAGGTATAATTATTATAATTATTTTCCAGGTTATGTACTATTGCAATCCACCAGCTATGTGTGGGGGCATAGTGAACAACAATGAGAAGTACTGTGCTTTCACACATAACCTTTTCTGTATGAATGATGGGTTCTCCGGGCCCTTCCATCTGTCAGACTTAATCACTGGTATATCATACAGGGACAAGGCTGTGCTCACTCCAGTGGCTTTGTTTGGTTGTTGTATTTTTCCATATATCCCAAGCTACCACCGACTATTGTTGCAGTCTCACATTGGTGAAGTAAAGCCAGCACGCCCCAGAGCGTGACAAGTGTCAAAGTTGAGGTGTATCTCTGATTATATCTTCAGACAGGAAAGTGAAAATAATTTTTCCTTCCATCATTGAAAGTAAGCAGCAGTGGGTGCTGGTGCAGAGCGATGTGCTCAGTCTCAGCGTGGTCAGCCCTTCTGCCTTCAGAAAAGCACATCCAGCCAGCCTGGCTTTTCATGAAGCAGGCACGACCCTTGTGTCCTGCACATCCTGGGCTCCCCACTGGTTAATCTTCTCAGGGGTGTGTACTAGCCTGGCTCCAGAACCCCTGCTGCGTGTTTGCTCTGTGAGTTTTGATTGCCAGAATAGGCCCATCATAAACAGTAAACCCCTTCTCGAGATGTCTCCTGATTATATCACCACAAAATACAGCGAGCAGAAGGGATTTTTTTCTCTCATACTGGCCTGCCACTAAAAAGGAGAACCTTCCAGAATAAACCACATTATAGTTTTAGCGTACAGTTAGTGTGGCCTTTTTCTAGGAGTATAACTGCTAGTCCATTGTATAATCACTGGGTATGATGATTCTTTCCAGGTTTATCTTGTTTGTGGATACAGGCCCCCTTAGGCCCTGGTAGCTAGATTAGTATTTCAGACTATTTTATACTTTTGTCTGTATTGTCTTCACCTTTTCCCATTTCTCCATAATTTCTAGCTTTATTATCTGCTTTTTCTTGATTTCTGGCACACTTCTCTTTCTCACTATTAACTTTTCCCCTTCCAGGTGTCTCATTCCAGGTTCCCAGGTATTAGTAATCTACTTCTAGAATTAAATCTGCCAGATTTCTTCCTTTAAAAACTTTTCTTGTAAGTGTTGGACAGATTAACAAAGTTATCTCTACCCACTCAGCAGCAATGTCATACGTTGATGATTTTCTAATCTATCATATTTTTTTCTCCATGGTGATGAGATAACTGAAGCTGGGGCATCAAGCTCTCCACTGTATTGTGGAACAGACACTGGGTCTTTCCTCTACCTTGGCACTACTGCTTTGATAGTAATAATATGGAAGAAAATTATCCTGATCCGAGTTATGCTACCATCACTTTCTGATTTTGTGTGAACTCTTCAACTGCTTATGACATTTCATATTGCTACACACTATACTTGTTTATTTGGAGATAACTTTTATAAAAATATTTAAGAACTAATTCAAATTGTTATAAAGAGTCAACTGAGTTGCACAGGGAAACTTGACTAAATATTCTGTCCATTACCTTCACAGAGGAACGTTAAGAAAGTATTGCATATTTGGGTATATGAAATCTCTTTTCCTAAAACCAATACAGTCTACAACAATTATTTGGGTTTAAAAGGTCAGTAACATTGGAGAGCACTATATTTATATTTATTCTGTCTCATCTAAAGCTCTGTGTGAAGGAAAGTGCTTATTTGATGCAAAAGGTTATTTCAGGGAGGGTAGTTTGAGAGTGGAGAAGTTTGAGAACATACAGATTTAATGTTAGGATGCAAAGAATGAAACGAATGTAGCACAGAGCTACAAATATGCCAAATTCCACATTATTTCACCTTGGCTTTTTGTGCACGAGCCACCTTATAAGCAATGTGCTTGTACCCATGATTTAAAACTGTACATTCCAAACAGAGGATTTAACTGAGTCTATTCATAAAATAATGGTCCCAGTAGTTTCATCTTATGATGTCCTATGATCTACAGCATTATTTTCTTTTCATAAGGATGAATCAGTGATTCTTTGTGAGAACAATCTGCATGTGGGCATTTAGCTCTTTAAAAGCTGTTCATGTAAAAATTGTTTAGTGAAAGCAGAATTTAATGGAGGGTGAGGCCTTCCACTTCCAACAGTTTCCTCTCTGGAATTGTTGAACTTTTCCCTAAGACTGTGCACTCCACTCACCCAAGTGATTGTAAAGTTTGGGGTGAATGTGCACTCGGCTGCGCATCATCTTACTTCCCTTCGCGTGGTCCCAATCTTCAGCACCACTCAGAAGTGTCTACAAAGGCTAAATTCTGCGGCTCAGCAACTAAGTGGTACAAGCCACAGGGAGTGCATAATACCAATTTTCCACAGTCTGCACTGCCTACCCATTTGCTTAAAATTGCAATTCAAAGATGTTGACTTTACTCTATAAAGCTCTAAATAGTCTGGGCTCTCGCTCCCTCAGAAAGCCCATCTCGTCCTCTGCCATATAATGACATTTGAAGCCAGGCAGTGTGCTCCTGATTAGAGTTCTCAAATGCAAGGCATATGGGGCTTTATTTTAAAGAAGGAGAGCGCTGCTCACGGTCGGGTTGCCCTGGGATCTTTGTGCTGCAATCGCTTAACACAGAGCTGTTATGTTGACCTTCTGGGCAATTATTTCTAATGACCTTTAATTAAAATAATTATTTTTAACAGTGCTATTCACTAGTACTTCTTGAAAGTCTTTTCAGACTATTTAATACTTCATTTCTGTTTTGCATTTTTATGTTGTATGTTGTGATTTTTAACAAGGTTGATAAAAGGTACAATTTAAATATATTATTTAAATGCCTCATGTTTAAAATCTTTCTAAAATCAGCATAATGGCAGGATTAAGCACATGTAAAGAATATTTTAGGGATTCTGTGATAAGTAATTGCAGTTGTGTTTTAGAAAAATGTTATGACTGAAATGGAAAGAGTCATGAAAACACACCACGAAGGGCTGAATAAATTGTAGAATCTTTGATATATGTCAAGAGACTGCATACAGACATTTCTAGTCTTCTGTGAACAATGTATTTTAATTAGAATGTGATTGTTTTAAAGGAGCTAGTATAATTTAGTAAGGCAGTTTTTTACATGTATGTATTATATGTCAATATTCAGTTTATGCAATCAATAAAAAATTAAAAAGTTTTTGAAATTTACACTTAGCACCTGAAATATTGCAAAAGCAAAAGCTCTAATCACACAACCATAAATTACTCTCAAGTTTCATAGATTTTCTTTTCTTTTATACTCAAAATCCACCTACATGCCAATGAGATACAAAAATTCCTATTGCTTTTTCTTTAATTAAAAATACATATCATATACTGTTGTTAGCACTTTAAAAGCAAAGCAGTGTATATTTTATAGAAGAGTTTTGTCAGATTCTCGTACTTAGAGGCCAGTCAGATAGCCCAGTGGATTAATGCACCTGCTTATGCAGATGCAGGGGTTGGATTCATAGAGTGCATTGCCAGTCCCACCTCCAGGGCATGCGGAGACTGTGCTTGAGACCGGGAATGGCGGTGTGCACTTGCAATCCCAGCATTTGAGAGTCTGAAAAATGGAATCATTGCCAGTCTGTTCTGTGTAGTGAGACCCTGTAGACCCTATACTAAATACATTAAAAAAAAACAGATTTTGTTACTTAGACTAAAAGCATACTTCACATACATGTGTGTATGTGCATATATGAATAATAACTTTTAGATACTCATTATGTTTATTTTTATTTATAAATAAATGTATTATTTGGGGGCTATGAATTGTACAACTGAGATAGTGCTCGAGCTCATTTATAACTGGGGCTAAAAAGTCCTTCTATTTATTTGTCAATATTTGATTACATCGATGCATAAAACACTATCTGGTTTGTAGAATACTGCTTCAGTCATTCCTCCAATTTCACCTTTGATATACCTTAATATTTCCTTCTATGTAAATTGGACCAAACCTTGCTACATTTATTTATGGAAACTGAGTTTGTTTTCATCATTATCACTGCCTTCTCTTTTATCTCAGCCATCCTCACGCATAAATCTCACAGCGTGGCCTCCGGAACGCCGCTCTTCCTGCTGGCCTCTGCCTTGGTTCGCTCTGCTCCAGCCTACCTTCTGCTCCAGTGATGGACTCTGCTGTCAAGTGATCGTTCTTGCCACAGCGTTGACACTGAGCAATTTCCTCACTCAACAGTCTACTAGGTGTCCACTAATCTGGTGTGCTGCCTGAGTTACTTCTTAGGCATTGATCAGGATCTAGTTAAATATTAATTTACAAATTCTGACTATTTTGATCACTTTTTACTTTGAGCTCTTACTGCCTATGAAGTTTCTAGCAAACTCATAAGTGAAATTTTTCATTAATTGACATATTTTAGCTTTCCAGAAAATTTGAGGCTAAGTAAACGTCTTATTCAAATCAATCTCACAAGCACAATCAATATCACACCATACAGTGAATCACAAAAGTATAGAAAGAATAACACCTTTTGTAAATTTAGTTATACAAGAAAGTCACATTCCGTGTGTGGAATCTGTGCCTGCATGTGGTTCTTTATTCCCATTCTCTTCCCTCCCCTCCCCTCCATTCACAGCATTCTGTTCTCATTTTATATTTCCTTCCTCATCTTCTCTTTTCCTTCCTTCCTTTCCCTCCCCCTGATTTGTTCCCTTTTCCATTGAACAGGTTCTTCCTATTACACAACTGTGAGGAGTCAGCTAAATACACTATAAACTTTAAACTGATATTCCATAAGGAAAACCAGATGAATCTATACCAGAAACCACACTTTCAATAATTTCTGAGCTTTTGATGAGGCTTAGTGGAAAATGAATGCATGCAATTTATGTAGAATTTTGTAGTCCACAATCAACAACATGTTCTCTGAGTGTAGTTGCAAATACTCTGCCTTCAGAAAAACTCAGTGCTTGGATTATTGCTCTATTCCAGTATATTCTAAAAATTTAAAAGTACTTTGAAATTGGCTGCTCCATTTGTATATTATTAATTATGTAGTGCACTGTA
>NW_004524751.1:4710369-4720262 GCF_000260255.1 Octodon degus
CGATCCCCCAGCACCACATGCCAGCCAGCCCCGCCCCCTGGTGGGCTGAGCTGGCCACACACACACACAATAAATAAATGTAATAAATAAAAATAAATAATTAAAAAAAAAGAAATATGATCATGTTTAGCAATTTCAAGTTTGAAACATTTTACTCTCATATAAAACTTCACCTTTTAATGGTATTAATATTAATTTTATTATTAAGGGGTTTTTACATATGTAGAAAAGATCTGAGTAAATAGGTGATCATTTTTGAGTAACACTGAGATTGCATGGCAATTTCACTAGTACAATGAATGAAATAAAATATTATAAAACTTACAAAAGTAAAACTTAGAAACAATAAAAGAACCCTCATATCTATATATGCATAATACAAATATGGAATAAAATAAAGTCACTATATTTCTCTAGCTATAAGAAAATTCCATAAATTAAGTATGTATATTTGCATTTCCTAATAAGATTAGTACATAATGTCATGGTATAAAAGAAAACACAGAGTACCCTGTGTACAAACAAGAATTTCTGAGTTAAAGAAGTACAAATTAAACTACACCTGGGGCTTTGCTCTATGTGTTATCCCTTTCATCTCACAGGCTGCATGCCAATAAAAATGAGGCTGGACCTATGAATAGTATCATAATACTATATAGTTCACCAATTTTGCTACATAGGCTTTGAGCTTCATTATTTATGATCAAATCTGTTTATCTTTTTACTGGAGATTCATGTTTTCACATTTAGGGACTGGAGAGATGGCTCTGTAGAATAAGTGCTTCCCTGGCAAGTGCAAGGGTCTGAGTTCAATCCCCAGTTCCACCAACCAAAAAAAAAAAAAAAAAAAAGAAAAGAAAGAAAGAAAAAAAATATATATGTTTCAACATTTAACATTGTGGCATAGTTCCATTAAGATAGTATTTTTGATATATTTTTTCAGAACTTTAGACATGTCAGTATATAATTTTCTGGTGCTATTATTGGTACAAGTCTGTAATTGCCGAATGTATCTAACTCTGGTAAAATTAGACATCTCTGTCTATCCTTCCTGTCCCTTACACTCAGTTCTCCACGCACTTCCTACCGCATTCCGGACTAAGAGATCAAAAGCCATAAAATAGAGATGGTCTCCTCAAGGAGATTGTTCCAGTGTAGAAGTTAGATTGTGAGATAATACAGCTATTTAATATCTGGTCATAACAGCCTCATGAAAATGGATGAAGAATATGAAGAATACAACATGGATTTCATTTCAAGATCTTTTTCTTATTTTTTTTTCTAAATATAGGGGATCCTGAAGGGATGCTTCATTGTTTGTGTGTTTCTATCAGCAAGAAGGAGAGAAGGGTATTCAAGCTATAATATAATTGAGAGTTAGGTAAAGCAAAAGAATTTCAAGTATAAATGGAAAATTTGGCCTTAACAGCCAACATTTAGTCTTCACTGCAACTGAAAATAGAGCAGATAATGAAGACATAGCACCATGTAGAAGGTTCAAAGTTTTAGGATGTTTCCGTTTGCAAACTGAATTGTTCATAACAGAAGTGTCAGTGACCTGAGGCATCACTGTGTGTTCAATGAAGTTCCCTGACATAAAACAGCACTGTACCTTTTCTGAATCAGAATTCTTTCTTCCTTTTTTTGTTTTTTTTTTTTTTGTATTTTAGGGAAAGGTCTACAGAGTGTTCAGAGTGTCACTACTAGATCGGACTTGTAGTGATCCACCTGTTTGCATACTCCCAAGAGCCCGGATTACAGGCGCACGTGACCACGCCCAGTCTCAGTTGTTGTCTCAGTGTGTCCCGGGGGCGGGGCTCACAAGACAGTCCAGGGGATTGAACCCTGGTCCCTGAGCCTGCTTGCAGGCACTTTAATCCGCTGAGCTATTTGGCCGGCCCTCAGAATTGTTTAGCAAGATTAAAAAAAAAAAATCAAGTCTCTATTTTTGAAATTGAGAGATGAAATTGACCTGGGAAACTCCTTAGAGTGTAAGTTCTCAGGAAGTGATATGTTACAAACTTAAAGTGCACTAACTTTATTCTGCCCTAACAAGCTCTTCCTCTGTGTGCATTTAGTGGGCATCTGGACAAAGCAGTGCAGTCCTGCAGCCTTGTGCAGCAGACAATGCTGTAGAGGAGGTAAGGATTATGATGCTGAACCCTAGAATCAAAACAAGACAGTGACTGAGCAGAAGATGTGAGGTTATAGGCCGGAAACATTGATAGCGAGAACTGCCTGAGAATTCTGCAGAGGGCAGTCAATTGTTTCTGTGGAGATTCTAGAATAATTTATCTGCAAAGATCAAAGATGGATAAAAGTCAGGATATCTGAAATTGAGATTCCAGAAAGTTTTGTAATATTTTCAACTTTACTAACTGTTCCTTGGTTCAGAGGATTTATTTACTACTATTCATGTATGATTTATAAAAGTTTTTATCTTAACTTGTACTTCACCAAGCAATTAATTGTTCAAAAAGCATAAGAAATTTAGGTACTTACTTGGCCACTTCTATAAATATTTAGGAGTTCAATCCCCAGTTCTGCAAAAAAAGAAAACAAAAAAAAAGAAAACTATATTTAAAAAGTGATGGAATAGTTAAATAATTGCATTTAAAATATAAAAATCATAGATGGTATGCATAAATATTATATTTCATATATGTATATGTAATAGATAACATGCATTAGCTTTTTTATGTATTTAGTACAGAGTCTACAGGGTCTCACTACACAGATCGGGACTGGTAGCCACCAGGCCCAGTCTCGTTCATGGGGGATCGAACCCCAGCAGCTGCACCGTGCCTAAGCAGGTGCTTTAGTGCACTGAGCGCATGCATTAACTTTAAACCAGATATAATATTTGTATGTTTCAAAGCTTAAATTTTTATTTTTTGAATTTTATGCATGTATTTATTTTTATTTATTTTATTTTGTGTTTTATAGGGAAGGGTCTACAGGGTAATCGGGGTCTCGCTACTAGATCAGACTCATAGTGATCCACCTGTTTATAGCCTCCCAAGTGCTGGGATTACTGGCACACACCACCATGCCCAGTCTCAATCGCCATCTCAGCGCACCCCCGGGACAGGCCCAGGAATCAAACCTCTGACGCCTGAGCCCGCTTGCAGGCACTTTAATCTGCTGAGCTATTCGGAGGGCAGTAAAGCTTAAATTTTTAAAACAAAGCTAATAATAAAATGAAGAAAGGAAGACAAGGAAGAGAAAAGGAAAGAGAGAGAGAGAGAGAGAGAGAGAGAGAGAGAGAGGCAGAGGAAGACAGAGACAGAGACAGAGACAGAGACAGACAGGAGAAGGCAAATAGCTCCATACCGCTTACTTATAAAGATCTACCTTAAGGGCCAGCAAGCTAGCTCAGCCGCGGTTGAGCCAGCCAGAGACCCAGTGTGGTGGCAAAGGCCTGTACTCCTAGCCCCGGGGAGGCTGAAAACAGGAGGAGCACTATAGTCTGAGCTGTGTAGTGACATCTTGTACCAAATGCATTAAAAACAAGAAAACAAACAAACAAACAAACAAACAAAAATTCCCCCTGTCCCTAAGTGATTTCTCAAGAGAAGATGTCTTCTTCTATAAGACGAGATGTATGGTGCCTACTGTTCTAGTAATGTGTCACCTTCACCTGATGTATTGTCATATCAGTAAATTTGTTTTCATCCTGCAGTCATTCTAAAATTAATCTGATTATCTATAAATTTTGTTTTCCCATGATTAGGACTGCACAGTTAGCCTTTTGGAATTTAACTGATACCTGACCACATGAGAGTGAGGCACGAGCTGTACTTTCATCATTCCTGTCAAATCATGGCTTTTCATAGATTCAATCTGTTAGAACTAAGATGCTTAAAATTCTCATGCCAGCCCTGTCCCCGGGCCTCACTGAGATGGCAATTGAGACTGGGCATGGTAGTGTGCACCTGTAATCCCAGCTCTTAGGAGGCTGTAAACAGGCGGATCACTACGAGTCCGATCTAGTAGTGAGAGCCTGAACACCCTGTAAACACTTCCCTAAAATAAAAATTAAAAAAATCTCAGTTTTTAATTAGTATACATTTCCAGTACAAAATGATTATATTCATTGTGAGAGTAGGTATAACAGAGGTTAGTTGATTTACTTCCTGTCCCCCTTCCTTTCCATTTCTCCCCCTCCCAGCCATTTCTTGGTGTCTTTCTCATTTAAAAAAGTATTTCTCTTACTGTTTGCTATTTTTTTTTCTCTCTTTAAACTATTTAGATTTTGGTCTTGTCATATGAGAAAAATCATGACATATTTAAACTTGGGATTCTGATTTATTTCACTTAACATTAAATTTCTGTCTTTCATCAATCTATCACCACACTGAGGAAGGGTCTCTGTCATGCTGAGCTACATCTTGATCCCTTTTTTATTTGCAGCGTAGCTCACCTAGCATGTCCTCAGTCTTGCAATAGTTCTGCCTCAGATTCCTCATTAGCTTGACTTTCAGGTGTACTTTACTACATTTGGCAAATTTCTTTCTTTCAAAGGGGAAATTATCTAGAAATTTTTTTATTATTTTTATTGAGAAATAAGTAACAATGAGAGTTTCCAAACCGACTAATAAGACAGTTTCAATAATTAATACATTGCATATTGTTATCTTCTTAGTGGTTATTCATAGTACAAGATGCAGACATGATATCCTGTCCAATCACTATTAGTACAAATCTTTCTTCTCATTGAATTAAGAGAAAGTAGCTGTATATGTGTCCTAACTATTTTTAATGTAAAGATACAAAATGGTCATTCATTTTTATCTTGCTATTTTGTTTAGTTTTGTCAGAGATGGGTATTCCATTGCCATTTAAATACTGTAGGTGCCTGAATTTAGCAAAATGATCCAATATAGTCCAGTAGTTCATAACATTAGTAGGTTATCCATAAGACTGGCAATGTCAGAAGTTGTTGGTTTGAGCTTCTCACAGCTCAGCATATTAATATGGCTTTACTTTTTATACCTTGTTTTCATACTTTTATTCTGGATTGAAGTACATGAGCTTCTTAACTCTATTTCTTTGTGTTTTCATCCTTCTTTCTGGTAGTCTGGACATCTTCACTTTTAGCAAACATAGTGGTAAAATTGTCCAAATACATTAAAGTACTTTTACTCTTTTAGTTGTTGTATTTTTATTAAAGCAACTGTTACTTTAAAGATACTATCAGTGAACCATTACACTAGATATCACGCTATATTGTCACATGCATTTTAATCATCTTCTCTCATTCTATATTTTGTATTAATTTTGCCTAAGTGGTTATTGTTTGAACAAAAATTACCAATTTTAGGGTTTCTTTTTATTACTTAATTAATTTTGTTTTTTGTAGTATAACTTGTGAATGAATATGAAAATATTCTACTAAATGTCTATCAATTTTATAATTTATCATGTATAATTTCAGGAAGCATCTATTCCTTTTCTGCTGTTTTCTAATGATTTTTCCTTTATCTTACTATTTTTGTTCTGTCAACATTGTTGACGTTGTTCTTGGTTATCTTACTACTGTAATAATATCCCTAAAAACCATAAATGTCCTTTTTCTCTGATAAACATTTTTATCGAAAAACAAAGTTACTGTTATGTATTGATTATTAATGCATTTCTATTACTACACAACATTGAAACACTTGTGTTAAAGGTTGTATTGGCCACATATTTTATAATATTTATTATTTATCCCTAGCAAAAAAAATGAGAAATCACAATCTAAATGAATGTCTCAAATGAATAAAAAGATATGGATCTTTATTTAAAAACATTAATGGTAATATAGAAAACCATTTAAAGAAGACAAAACAAGGGAGATAAAGAGATTAGAAAAGGAGCTTTCAATCTTGTAAGCAGTGAATATTATTTAAAGGAGCAGTGTGATTCTACTTTTCAACTGTTAGATTAGAATACATCAGAAAGCTTGATTTCCAGTGGAATAAGCGTTTCCTTGGCAAGCGCAAGTGTCTGAGTTCAATCCCCGGTTCGGCAAAAAAGAAAGCTTGATTTCATCAATGATCCAGATATGTCAAAGTATGAGATGCTTTAGATTCTGCCCATGTAATCCATAATGACAAGCCTTTCTAGGAAGCAGACTTTGTAAATAACAGAATTTGCATGTGTGCATTTTATAACTTTCCAATAGCATTGCTGGCTACCACTAAAACTGATCTTACCCAGATTACAAAGAATCAACTAGACATATACTGCTCTAATTATTGTTTCTGATGCTGGTTTGATAAAGGTTATCCAGAATTCAGTGATAGATTAGATAGGAAAGTTCTTCATCAACCAGCAACAATATGTTAGGTATACACTAGACTATGCATATTATTTCCACAAGCTGAGTGTAAATATTTTTAAGAATTACAGGAATAATATATTTATTTGAATTGAAATGAAGATATATAGCAACACATATCCTTCAAATTGATATATGTTAAGCACACTAAAACCTTGGGAGTCAAAGTCCAAGAAGGAAACAATGGAGGATATGAAGAAAGAAAAAGAAAACCAGGAAAAAAGAAATGCATATCTATTTTTGAGTCATGGAAGTATTATTACTTCTGTAACCATCAACAGCAATCAAACAGTTTTGTACATTTGAACCTGATCTTTTCCTGTTCCCTGCATTTAACATAGTCACAGATTTAAAATTCTTCAGGAACATTAATTATCTTCACCAAAGGGAAAAATAAAAGATCAAGCCATTATTTTTCTCACAGACTTTGCAATAAAAATGTTTCCTTTTAATATATAGAGTTTATGTTGATTAAACCACCTGAAATTTTTCTGATTTTACAAATAATCAATTCCACTTCAATAAGAGGAATTATTTGAATATATGCTAAATTATAAAAATTAACCTGATTATAATGTTCACTCAATTCTCTATTTAAAAAAAGTATGATGTTAGACACAAATTTCCATATTGTTAGGAAAAGTCTATTAGAATTGTGTGTAGTATATCTGTTTTCTTTCTTTATTATTTGAAACGTGTATAAATTCAATGTGTCCTTTAGCATGAAATAAGATTTAGGTGAAAGATAATGAAGCACTGACTCTGACTTCTTTGAGACCTGTATCGATTCTTTTTTTTTTTTTTTTTTTTTGTGGTCCCTGGATTGATCTCAGGACCTTCTGCTTGCCAGCAAGCACTTATTCCACTGAGCTAACTCCCCAGCCCCTGATTTTCATTTTCTTTATTAGGAAATTCCTTAAAAGTTCCGAAAAATATTCTAAAATTCTAGAGTTATAAAACAAGTATTCTACATTATTAAAAGGCAAAATTTGTGATGTCTAAGCTTTAGTGCAGGCTTGTGAAAGGCACTTTGAAATAAATGAAGTTCATCAATGTATTGCACATGATTAAGAGGGTAAGCAGAGTCATTAACCAAACTGACTAATGGCCGAGAGAGTGCCAAGGCTCCCAAAACCACTAGGATGAAGAAAGGCCTTTACTTATTAACTTTCCTATATATGTCTTATTTTGGTAGCAAGAGATCAGATTCACTGCTTTACAAATTCCCAGGCTTTACGCCTTTGATCTGGAGTGATATTTTTCTCCCTGCCACATAAAATAAAAAAGCAGCATTATTTTTTTTTTGTATGTTTCAGTCATGGTTTCATAAACCTGTTTTAATTCTTTTTTGTAAAAGATAAAATTTCTTGAAGACTTTTACATAGTGAACACCACATAACAAACTATTATTTTTTTCAAGTAGCATTTACTGAAACATTTAAGGTCCTGTTAGACACACTACTCAGAACAACAAGTACATAAAATCTTGCAAGCACGAATGAGGCCTTATTTACAAAATGCAGAATATAATCTGTTACAGCAACATATTCTATTGTAAACTCTAAAATTTAAGTGTGGAGTCAATGATATACTTTGTAACTCACATGTCTTTTTTATACCATTTTTCTTTACATCACAATTCCAACATGGGAGCTGAATTTTTTGAATACTGTTACTATTTTTGTATTAAGGCACTAAAAATGCCTCCCCAAAACATAGAAACAAGATATGTATACCACTGAAAATGAAGCTAAAAATAGTTCAGAAACAACAGCATACTAGGTCATTGATGAGTTAGAGGAGTGGAGAGTAGAAGACTACTAATATTTGTACAGAGGATGTTTCAGGTTAGAAAGATTTTGAGACTACTACAAATATGAATGCTTCTAGACTCTGGGTCAGGTGCTTAGGATATAAAATCAGTGGATGTGAGGTAGGCATTAACAAGTCTCTAGAGATGTTGGCTTGGTTCACAAAGTGGACAAGATCAATTGGAAATAAGTTTGGACAGATGCCAATAAAGAGTTGGGGAGAAAATACTTGTTAGTCATTGTAGGTAAGAGAAAGCACACCAGCATTCTAGCTAAACAAAGAAAAAGAACAATATGCAAGTAGTACAGGGGCATAAGAAGAAAACTAAATATGAGCTCACAGAAACAAAGTTTAAATTCAATTATATTTCTTCTTAGTTTTTGGCTTTTGTCTCCAGGCTGAGCATCACCGGATTATAGTTTCTTTATGAGTAAAATAGAGATGGTAATAATCAGTACTCTAAATATTGTTAAGATTAAATTTTAATCTTAATATGAGAATATGAGAATAGCTTAAAACTCAAAGCACTTAGTGATTATGGTATCATGTATATTCATAATAAGAAAGTACATTGTTCAATAAGAGCTCTACAGCTATTCACTATACATAAATGGACACATGACCATGATCAGGTATACATGTGATGTTCTCATTAAAGCGAATACATAACACAGTTAGAGGTATATAATAATTTATTGCTACATTTGTATAAGAGATTTCATTGAATTGCTAATGCTTCTTATTTTTCACTAAAGGTTGTGTTAATACTATGGTTAAGTAAAATGTGAAGAAGCCTAACATAGGTAAAAAGCCATTAAGTCCACAAGGATATATGAGAATTTCATCAGCTATGGAAGAAAGAAAAATACCCCATATTATAATCAAAAGGAAAGCAGCAGTATTTTGTAAGCAATATTCAATAATATTAAGCAAAATCATAGATGTGATCCCCTACTTTTTTAACAGGATCATAAGATCTATAAACTACTTTACTCACATCACATTTATATTTTTGAAAACCAATAAGTAATAGAACATAAATGTCAAATAGCTTACATTTTAATTCTCTGTGCTTTTGTATTTTAACAGTGTTTATCAGCTACTCTTAATGCCTAAATTAAAAGGTTTTTTTTTTTTTTTGTATTTTTGGGAAGGGTCTACAGGGTGTTCAGGGTCTCACTACTAGTTCAGACTCAGAGAGATCTGCCTGTTTATAGCCTCCCAAGAGCTGGGATAACAGGTGTGTGCCACCACACCCAGTCTCTAAAACAGTCTCATACACAGGGACATCATTGGACCAATATTATTAAAAGATCTTGTTATATTTGAGTATCTGCTTAGGACCTTATGTTATATTTTTGTTCAATTATTCCTATGTAATATTAGTGTATGATGCATTTTCCTCAAATTTTTATTATTGTATGTTTGCAACATATAATTTATACATTTGTAATGAAGGAGTTTGTTCATGTTCATATTGAATATTGATGCTTTTTAATTTTGGATTTTTTTCTCTTTTTTCCAGTTTCTCCCCAAACTCATATCCCCTTCCCATACTTTAAAAGTAACTCTTGGCTGGGGTGATGGCCTAGTAGAATAAGCCTTTCCCTGCCAAGTGCAAGGGCCTTAGTTCAATCCCCAGTTCCACCAAAAAAAGATCGGAAAGAAATTTTAAAATAACTCTTTTTAAAAATAAGTAAGTAAATACTAAAAAAACTCTCTTTAGTTCACTGACTCTTTATATTTTTGTTTTAAT
>NW_004524751.1:4720362-4721941 GCF_000260255.1 Octodon degus
AAAACAAAGCAAAACAAACAAAAAAGAAATACTTAAATATATAAAAGGATTCAATAAAGTAGATGCATTCACAATTATAGTTGCTGAGAAATCTCAGTATATGCTCTGTGTGAATAAAATATGTAAGAAACCTGTTGCTAATTTAATCTGAATCTGAATGTCTGAGAACCAGAGAAGACAGTGTCACTGTGCAACATTGAAACTGAGACTAAACTTAAGAATAGAAAGTCATAGGGCTGGTGATATGTTCAGCAGACTAAGCACTTGCTTAGGTGAGTGCAAGGGTCAGGATTTGATCTCTGACACAGTGTGTTGTGCCAGCCCTGCCCCTGGGTGCACTGAACTGGTGATGGAGTCCGGGCGTGGTGGCACGTGCCAGCACTTGAAAGGCAGAAATCAGGAGAATCACTACGAGTCTGAGCTGTGTAGTGAGACCCTGCACTAAAGAAAGAAAGAAAGAAAGAAAGAAAGAAAGAAAGAAAGAAAGAAAGAAAGAGAGAGAGAGAGAAGAAAGAATAGGAAGTCATGTGTGTGAAGTGTTGGACTTCAGTGGCCTAAGCACTAACGCCCAGAACAGAAGAAAGGGGTCCAGTTTCAGAAGTACGAGAATGTTCTATCCAGGCCCTCCGTGGGCCAGCCTATACTTCATCTCTGCATATTGTTCATTATCAAATAGATCGTTCCTCATTGATTTTATATTTCTTAAGACAAGGCAAAAATTTTAACCACATTGTGGACTTTTTTCATCCATTTATATTTTTGAAGACTTTATTTTTATGCCAATATAATTCTATAGTGTAGCTTTGAAATACACTTACTGGCATTCACAACCTTGGAACGCCCATTGTATGGTGATTATTTGCTTCTGAGACTTTCTCTAAGGTTAGTACCTGCACTTCCCTGATAATAGCAAGTCTAAGTGTGTTGCAGTATACATTTCCCAGTTATATGTTCTCGTGAGGCCTGGAGGTACCCTATTCTCTGTAGTCCTGAGTTTAAAAGAAAACTCAGAGGGCTGACCTAAGAAAGAGTGAGAAGAGTAGTCCTATTCCCCTGGAGGATTTCTCTTGGGTTTCACGCTTCTGCTTTCTTCTCTGTCTTCATTCTGTGCCAGGAGGTATGAATGCATTCCTTGACAATAGGACCCTTGCCTTCCCAAAAGACTGGCACACAGGATTGTGAAAGTTGTCATGAAGAAGAGGGACTGGTTTGGAAGACCAGAGGCAGAGGGTACTTAAGGTCCAAGGTACCACAAACCACTCCAACAATTATTGAGATTGCTACCAGTTGTAGTGCTGGGATGAAATACAAATATGTTTGAGCTCATGAAAGGGCTCATATGTGCATTCAAGCTAAAATTACTAGTTTACTTTTAATGATTGAGACTGATAACATAGGAAAAATCCTTGTACTGAGGTAGCTCCCACTAAGGAGGATAATTTTGGGGTTAAGCTGTCTACTTTGAGAATAGAAGATCAGAGGGCTGGAGAGATGGCTCAGTGGTCTAAGGCACCTACTTAGAACAAGCTTGGCAAAGCATCAGGGACCGCGGTTCAATCCCCCAGCACCACATGCCAGC
>NW_004524751.1:4722676-4723717 GCF_000260255.1 Octodon degus
CTTAGTGCCTTGTGAGCAACACCTGTATAGGTTACAAAGAACACTCTTTCAAGCAATGATACAAAGACATAATAATGTCTGATGCACTAAGGCCTATACTTAATATTTACTCAAAGCATAAATCAAAAGTCTCAGATCCATTGATCTTGATATATGTCTTATTGGGTTCTAGAATAATATGTTTTAAAGTATTTTCTTAGCTTTCTGAAGCTTGAGAAGTATAATAGGATCATAATGTTTGATGAATACTGTTTCTTTATACTTTTTTCAGCTTAAAATTCTTTAAAATTACAATTAAGGAAAGGACACATGAGATTTATAGGGAACACTTGACATGTGGAAATCCCCACCATCTTATAAGTCTATCACTATGTTCTCAGATAAAGAATAGCAGTGGATAAAATAGATAAGGTATGCTCTAAATTATTGTATATGAATGGAAAAAATCAGGTTATAAGAAAAAATATCAAGACTCAGGAGCCACCTAAAAACGAAAAATACCATATGTTTTTCATTCATTCCTCAGGTGACAGTATTTTGGTTGTGTCCAAGACTTGGCTATCACAAATTGTGCTGCTATAAATATAGGTGCACATATGTCATTATGATATGATGTTTTTAGTTCTCTTGGGAAAATTCCCAGAAGGGGGATAGCTGGTTTGAATGGGATTTCCAGTTCTAGTTTTTTGAGAAGTCTCCACATTGATTTCCATAATGGTTGTACCAGTCTACATTCCCACCAGCAGTGGAGAAGGGTTCCTTTTTCTCTCCCCTCACCCTTACAACCTTTCCAACATTTGTTGTTGGTTGATTTCTTTATGATAGCCCTTCTTTCAGGGGTGAGATGGTATCTCATTGTTGTTCTAATTTGTATTTCACAAACGGCTAGTGATATGGAGCATGTTTTCATGTATTTATTTGCTTAGAGAGAAAAATCCTCACAGGCTTTCACAGAGAGCAAATTGGTTAAGTAATAGCTATGACACATCCAATTGGCTGACACTGACAAAAGATCTACAAGGTGAAGTACATGGTTTTAGG